>NC_045451.1:69586517-69672109 GCF_002776525.5 Piliocolobus tephrosceles | reverse complement strand
GAAACAACATATTAGTGAATCCTGATATCAATATAGCAGGTCATGAGCAGCATCAAAAAAAAAGGAAAGATCTATTTTATTTATTTGTTTGAGACGCAGTCCTGCTCTGTCACCCAGGCTGGAGTGCAGTGGCTCGATCTCGGTTCACTGCAAACTGTGCCTCCTGGGTTCAAATGATTATCCTGTCTCAGCCTCCCGAGTAGCTGGGGACTACAGGCACGCACCACCACACCTGGTTAATTTTTGTATTTTCAGTAGAGACGGGGTTTCAGCATGTTGGCCAGGCTGGTCTCAAACTCTTGACCTCAGGTGGTCCGCCTGCCTCGGCCTCCCAATGTGCTAGGATTACAGGTGTGAGTCACTGTGCCTGGCCAGATCTATTTAAAATGATTTGAAGAGGCTGAGCTCATGTTACGTTTTTACCACTTTTTTTTTTAAAGATAATTAAGGAAGACTATGAACAAAAATTTTGAAAAAAGAGAAAGATTAGACTAGAATCTAAAATGTCAGAAGGCACTGGGTATGGTGGCTCACGCCTGTAATCCCAGCACTTTGGGAGGCTGAGGCGGGTGGATCTCTTGAAGTCAGCAGTTTGAGACCAATCTGGCTAACATGGTGAAACCCTGTCTCTACTAAAAATACAAAAATTAGCTGGGCATGGTAGTGCATGTCTGTAATCCAGCTACTAGGGAGGTTGAGGTGGGAGGATCACTTGAACCCGGGAGGCGGAGATTGCAGTGAGCCAAGATTACACCACTGCACTCCAGCTGGGTGACAGAGTGAGACTCCATCTAAAATAAAATAAAATAAAATAAAATGTCAAGAGTGCTTCTCATAGGTAGAGTAAATGTTGCTCTGTGAAACTTCTGTTGCACACGTGTGTATTTGTGTATACTAGGGCATGATGTAAAGGGCTTTTCTTTCTATAGGTCAAGGTAAAAAAAGTTCAAAAGCTTCTGTTCTATTGTTCTAAAAAAATCAAACTAAAGCTAAAATCCACATTGTATTTCAAATAGGTTTTCTTGTGTATAAACAGGTTTCTATATATTTCTTTTTCCTTTTTTTTTTTTTTTTGAGATGGAGTACTGCTCTGTCGCCCAGGCTGGAGTGCAGTGGCACTATCTCAGTTCACTGCAGCTTCCGCCTACCAGGTTTAAGTGATTCTCTTGCCTCAACCTCCTGAGTACCTGGGACTATAGGTGCCCGCCACCATGTCTGGCTAATTTTTGTATTTTTAGTGTTGGCCAGGCTGTTCTTGAACTCATGACCTCTGGTGATCCACCCGCCTCGGCCTCCCAAAGTGCTGGGATTACAGTGAGCCACCATGTCCAGCCAGTTTCTAAATATCTTTCTTTCTTTTTTTTTTTTTTTGAGATGGAGTTTCGTTCTTGTTGCTCAGGCTGGAGTGCAACGGCGTGATCTCTGCTCACTGAAACCTCTGCTTCCCTGGTTCAAGTGATTCTCCTGCCTCAGCCTCCTGAGTAGCTGGGATTACAGGCATGTGTCACCACACCTGGCTAATTTTTGTATTTTTAGTAGAGATGGGGTTTCTCCATGTTGGTCAGGCTGGTCTTGAACTTCCGACCTTAGGTGATCCACCTGCCGTTGCCTCCCAAAGTGCTGGGATTACAGGCATGAGCCACCGTGCCTGGCCATATTTCTTTAAAAGGCTGTTAAAATGCCCAAGCAGTAAATGGGATGGAATTTGAGGCACATAAATGGGAACTCTATGCTTGCCAGTCCAATCTATTCTTTTATCTTTGATGCTGGGGTAACATATGACTGATCTCTGGAAGTTCCATCATGATGATACAAAGCCATTCAAACAACACAATCCTAGTTGTGAATTTTGATGCATAAACTTGCTAGCTGAACCTCAGCATCCTAATCTGAAAATGAGAAGCCAATAGGTGATGTGCCCACCGCATGGTAGGTACTCAACATTAGGTAGGTAGCTATTAGAAACAGCATGAGTTGCCAGGTGCCATGGCTCATGCCTGTAATCTCAGCACTTTGGGAGGCTGAGGTGGGAGAATCACTTGAGCCCAGGAGTTTGACACCAGCCTGCACAACATAGCATAGGGAGACCCTGTCTCTACAAAAAATAAAAATTAGCCGGGCACAGTGGCTCATACCTGTAGTCCAAGCTACTCAGGAGGCTGAGGTGGGACGTCAAGGCTGCAGTGACTGATGATTGCACCACTGCACTCTGGCCTGGGCCACAGAGTGAGATCCTGTCTCAAAAAAGAAAAAAAAAAAAAAAAGAAAGAAAGAACATAAATCACTAATTCACAGACACCATTTAAATAGCTGCAGTAGCCTTCATTGCCCTAGATTTCTCTATCTTATAATTGTAAATATCTCTAAACAATTTAAAGCCTACAGTTGAGTCTGAACCCCAATAAGGACTTTTTACTTTTTTGGGGCACTCTGACAAGACCCCAACTCTATTCTTTTACTCTGTTTACAGCTGTTATTTATTACCAATCTCAGCAGAACTGCTTTCCTTCCTTGTATAGTGCCTTCTATATTTTACAGAGCACATGGGTCCCTGGTAGTTTTCCTTCTCGAAGCAGGGCACCCTTCTGTCGCCCAAATGTCAGGACAGTGTTCTGCGTGAGTGGGACAGGCCTGGAGAGGAGTGAGGGCCTTCTCTTCCGCGTGGTCTCTCTCCTCCGTCCTCCCTCTCTGCTTCCTCCTTGCTTTGCTGACCGGCTGCAGCTTATCCCAGAGGAAGTGGAACTGACAAACCATTGCTAAAAATACCCCCAGCTTGCCTCCTCAAGGGGGTGTCCCCTGAGGAAATGAGAAAATGAACGAGCAATCTATAAGACCAACAAGGGGTACACAAACACCAGAGGCTGTTTTTATGTTATGGATCCACTCCCAGTAATGTTAGGGGCAGGGACTTGGTGAGGCAGCTGTGGCCTGCCTCTTACTAGCTGTGTGACCTCAGGCAAATCATCAAACCTTTTGAAGCTTGGGTTAATTCATTTGTAAACTGGAAAATAATACCTACCATTCTCAGGGTTCTTTAAGAATCAAAGCACACAGGCAATGTAGTAGACCTTAAAAACATCCTAGCCATTATAAGATGCATAAATACCAATGGTTGAGTTAAAAATTTTTTAAACATTATTTTATTTAGTTTTTTTAGAGAAGGTCTTGCTCTGTCCTCAGGCTAGAGTGCTGTGGTGTGATCATAGTTCACTACAGCCTTGAACTCCTGCCTCAAGCCATCCTTCTACCTCAGCCTCACAAAGCACTAGGATTACAGGCACAAGTCACCATGCTGGTCCCAACGGTTGTTATAATCATATCTCCTCAGATTTGCTGCCTTTGAAGGACCAGAAAAGTGTTGCTCAAGTTCAAGTTAAAAAGTTGAAGTTGGCCGGGTGTGGTGGCTCACGCCTGTAATCCCGGCACTTTGGGAGGCTGAGGTGGGTAGATCTCCCGAGGTCAGGAGTTTGGGACCAGCCTGGCTAACATGGTGAAACCCCGTCTCTACTAAAAATACAAAAATTAGCCAGGTGTGGTGGCGCACGCCTGTAATCTCAGCTACTCGGGAGGCTGAAGCAGGAGAATAGCTTGAACCTGGGAGGCAGAGGTTGCAGTGAGCTGAGATAGCACCACCGTACTCCAGCCTCGGCAACAAGAACAAAACTCCATCTCAAAACGAAACAAAACAAAACAAAAAAAGTTAAAGTTTCCCTTAAGTTATAGTTAAAATGTGATGCCCTTTCAGACTCGTGAGTTGTGGGGAAAACGGCGGAAAGGCAAGAAATTTGGGGCAGAGGAGCCTTCTTGGTGCAGACTCTCATGTCACATCGTGTAAACTGCAGTGACACTGCACCGTATCCAGTGAATTTCCAAACTTGAAATTTGGCTTCAGAGCGGCCAGTGTCACGATGGACTCCATGATGGTCTAGTATTCCATTTTCAGTGAACGGTGTTTTCAAACCACAGAGGCTGCTTATCACTTTCCAAGTCTCACTGTAATACTGTCTGCTCATCTGCTGGAAATCACCGTCTCCCTTAGTGTATGTCCTTCTGAGTCATAGAAGGCAGGCAGACCTCAGGTGCAAAAGGCACTGATGGTGAAGGTGTGGGAGGAGGAGGAACATAAGAGACTGAAGGAGAAAGGAGAGGCGTGGGAGGGACAGTGGAGTGCTGGAAGAGGAACTTTCTGATTGTGTTTTTAGGGGAAATGTTTCATCAAAGGCTGCTGTGCCTACCACTCCTAATGGATGAGATGATTTTAGGCAGTAAACAGTTGAACATATGAAATTTCAGGCCAAAAAATGAAAACAGATAAAAATAAAATAAATTTAAAAAAGAAATAAAATGTCAGGTCATGCATGGTGGCTCACACCTGTAATCCCAGCACTTTGAGAGGCCGTGGCAGTGGATCGCTTGAGTTCAGGTGTTTGAGACCAGTCTGGGCAACATGGCAAAACCGTGAGAACAGACTGGGGTTGGGCCCGGTTTCTGACAATCGTTCAGGATTCGAAGGCTTGTGAGGCGAGGGTTGTTAGGAGTAATCTTGTCTAATAAACGAGCTCTTTGCCCAGGTAAGCAACCCGCCTGCCCAGATACATTGATTTGCAGGAATTTTCTGAAGCAAATTGCCAAGTTGCATATTGGTTTACACTCTCATTTTCCTGGGCGAGTGTTTACTGGAACAAAAAGTTGTATCATATTGATATAGATGGACACAGTTCTCATAATTATTTGTTTAGTTAATGTGTGTTTGAAAATATGTAACTAGGCCGGGTGAGGTGGCTCACACCTGTAATCCTAGCACTTTGGGAGGCCAAGGTGGGCAGATCACCTGAGGTCTGGAGTTCCAAGACCAGCCTGGCCAACATGGTGAAACCCTGTCTCTACCAAAAATACAAAAATTAGCCATGTGTAATGGTGCATGCCTGTAATCCGAGCCTCACGGGAGGCTGAGGCACAAGAATCACTTGAACCCAAGAGGCAGAGGTTGCGGTGAGCTGAGATTGTGCCACTGCACTCCAGCCTGGGCAACAGAGTGAGACTCTGTCTCAAAAAGAAAAAAAAAGAAAAGAAAAAGAAAATATATAACTAGTGACATTTTGAGGTGGATGATTCAAATAAAATAAAAAACAAAACAAAAAATAAGAAAAAAAGTAAATATATAACTAGCACATCCAACCACTGATCTTGAAGGTAATATTATTTAGGACAACACTGAAGAATATTGGGTTTAAAGTTAAAAACTAAGTTGATTTAAAGAAAAATACATTAAATAATTAATAGTATGGATGACACTTATTTATCTATGACAAAATCTGTTTATCTGTGACAACAATTGTGACCACTGTAAATGAAAGACTGAAATGTGAAAAGCACTGCTCAACACTGTCAAAATATCCCAGTAGGGTCTAGGCTAGAGGACAGCCCTAGCACAGGGGAAGGCATGTAACTCACAGGTGAATCATCAGAAGGCACCAGGGGAAGAGAGTGGGGTTGCAGAGTGGGTCACCTGATCTCGGAGGGACAGGAACACCCACTGGGTTTGGTGTCATTTCTGTTGTGCAAATGAACTGAGAATTAGAAAAGTTCCCCTGGCTGGAAACAGAGTTTGTAGTGGACCTACGTGGGTCTAAAACTTTCAAATAGGAAGTAACAGCTGGGTTGGAAGATCCCATGCAAGGCAGTTGGGTTCCCCAAGAAAGGCACCTGCCATCACGGTCACCAGGCCCCAGTGAGAACAGGCCAGGTGCCAACCGAACAGCAGAGTGAACAGGGGCTGAGATTCATTTAAGGTCAAGCCAGCCTGTATGGCTTGGCGAGGAATATTTTGGACAAACGAGAGGGACAGAAGGCAAAGGCAAGGGTGGCGTCTGGTTTTCCAGGAGTCTGAGCCAAATAAACTTCTAGGGTGGAGCCAGTATAGGGAAAAGATAACACCCAAATCAATGCAGGCCAAGGTTAGCTTGAATCCAAGAAGAGGAACCTTTGGGACCAGACTGGGAACGGCCTTTCTTCGATAGAAACACCAGCAACCAGGGCAGAATCCTGAGCGTCTGCTGTTCTCAGGCAGCTGCTGAGACCAAATAAAGCTTGGTCCTGGGTCAGGAGTTGATGTAATAAAAAGGAAGCAAGCACAGACGTGGGTTCTGAAAGTTGCTGAGAGTCTCTCTACTGGGAATCACCCGGGGACCTAAACCTTAGATAGCTTTGCCAGCATTCTAATCAAGCCAAGCCGGGTGGGGCCCACCCTAGAGTAAAACTTAGAGAATCCAGAAAGAAGACATTCTAAAAGTAACCGTAGGCCAGGTGCCATGGCTTATGCTCATAATCCCAACACTTACGGAGGCTGAGGCGGGAGGGTTGCTGGAGCCCAGGAGTTCAAGGCTGCAGTGAGCCAGTGAGCTTGGGTGATAGAGCAATACCTTGTCTCAAAAAATAAAAAAAAAAAAGTCATCCTAGCCCTAGTCCCTTTCCTTCAAGACAAGGACAAAATATTGTTGATATTCTACAAATCTACGATTTCTAGTGATTCTTATAACAGCTGCAGTGTTACTCACTGCCTTGTTAACTCCTTGTTAGCTTCCCCGACCAGTGTTGCGCGTTGCATTGCGGCTGGAGCGTTGCTCCGTGGTCAGACTGTTTAGGTACACGTGAAATGAATGTTCCATCATTCAGTACTCAGAGCACCTCACACCAGTCACTTGCCCTCTCTGGGAAGGCTGAGATTTTTGCATTTGTACCTACTTCGTGGAGGTACTGTGACAGAGTGACAGTACTGTGGGAGTGACAGAATTTATGTAGAATGCTCAGCACATGGTGAGCACTTCATAAACATTAGCTGTTAGCTCTTATTTAATTAATTATTTAAATCTTTTTTTTTCTTTCTAGCTCTAATTTTTATAAAGCCTTAAGGGAATTTTTGATTTGGGATTTTTGCTTCCCCTGGACCTGGAGGAAGAGAAAGGAAGGCCAATGAGTGAGCGATGACAGTGCAGAGGCACCTGGGCAAAGCTCCGTGGCCTTTGGGAAAAAAGGCTACTTGGCTCAGGGGATTAAGTACATGCGTGACCTTAATTCCTCTGTCAAAACAACAACAACAAAATCCCCAAACTATGAAAAGCCACAGACTTCTAGGAACAGAAGACAAAAGGAGGAAGGAGGGGGAGGAGGAAGATACCAAGGGGAAAATGATGGGAAAGGCTGATTTTGTAACCCTGAGCATATAGGAAAAGCCCCCATGCGGATGACTTCTTCGAATAAATGTTGCTTGAAGAAAAGGAAGGCACTAGAAAGAGCAGAAAACAATTGGGTGAATGAAAGAATGTCCTGCAGAGGAGAGGTAATGTGCAAATGCAGATATTTCATGAAAAGCTATAGCTTATTTTTCTTTTTGAGAGGGAGTTTCACTTTTGCCCAGGCTGGAGTACCATGGCCCAGTCTCGGCTCACTGCAACCTCCACCTCCCAGGTTCAAGCGATTCTCCTGTCTCAGCCTTCTGAGTAGCTTAGATTATGGGAACCCACCACCACGCCTGGCTAATTTTTGTTATTTTTAGTAGAGACAGGGTTTTACCATGTTAGCCAGGCTGGTCCCAAACTCCTGACCTAAGGAGATCTACCTACCTCAGCCTCCCAAACGTGCTGGTATTATAGGTGTGTGCCACCACACCTAGCTAATTTTGTCTTTTTAGTAGAGACAGGGTTTCATCATGTTGGTCAGGCTGGTCTTGAACTCCTGACCTCAGGTGATCCGCCCATCTTGGCCTCCCAAAGTGCTGGGATTACAGGTGTGAGCCACCCCCTGTATAGATTTTATGTACTATAGATTTTATGTGCATATAATTGTAATTTTGTGAAACATGTATCTACATTCATAATAATTAGAAGAAAATTTAGGATAATTGAAATAAATTGTTCAGTAAATATTACTTAATTGTTCAGGAAATATACTTAATTACATAAAAAATATAAAACAGCCTGTAATCCCAGCACTTTGGGAGGCTGAAGCACATGGATTGCTTGAGCTCAGGAGTTTGATGCCTGCCTGGGTAACATGGCAAAACCTCATCTCTAGAAGAAAAAATACAAAAAATTAGCCAGGTGTGGTGGTGCGCGCCTGTGATCCCAGCTACTCGGGAAACTGAGGTGGGAGGATTGCTTGAGCCCAGGAGGTTGAGGCTGCAGTGAGCCATGATCACGCCACTGTACTCCAGCCTGGGCAACAGAGCAAGACCCTGTTCCAAAAAAAAAAAAAAGAAAAACCCAACAAAACAAAGCAAAACAAAAAACAAAACTATGTTCCCATAGGAAGACTGCTTTTGTTGACTCCCAGGCTATTACTTTTTTTACAATTTTATTTTATTTATTTATTTAGGAGACAGAGTCTTACTGTCAGAGGCTGGAGTGCAGTGGTGCAGTCTTAGCTCACAGCAACCTCTGCCTCCCGGGTTCAAGCAATTCTCCTGTCTCAGCCTCCTGAATAGCTGGAATTACAGGCACCTGCCACTACGCCTGGCTAATTTTTGTGTTTTTAGTTTCACCATGTTTGCCAGGCTAGTCTTGAGCTGCTGATCTCAAGTTATCTGCCCATCTTGGCCTCCCAAAGTGCTGGGATTACAGGTGTGAGCCATGGCGCCTGGCCCCAGGCTATTATTTTTGATAAGAAAATGTTTTGTCATTTTGCATTTGCCTAGGAAGGCAATGACTGACACATCTGACACATTTATAATCACAAATTAAAACAAAAGCACCCGAACTCCCCAGGTCAGATAGGATGCTGTTTATGCCAAACTGGAGCATGCAGGATGTCAGAGGACTTCTCTGAGGACACTTATATTTCCTTATTTCTTTCTTCGCATCTGGTTCTCCTTTGTGACTCTGTAATGCCCTGTATTTCTCCAAATATAGCACTTGCC
This sequence comes from Piliocolobus tephrosceles, assembly GCF_002776525.5. NCBI lineage: Eukaryota > Metazoa > Chordata > Mammalia > Primates > Cercopithecidae > Piliocolobus > Piliocolobus tephrosceles. The sequence continues at coordinate 69,663,195 of NC_045451.1, read as the reverse complement.
CATCGTATCATAAGTACCTGTTGATTTGTCTGTCTCTCCCCCTTGAACTGCAAATGAAAAGAGTAGATGATAAATAGGAGTTGAATTAATGAATTCAACAATTTATTAGATGCCTAGTGTATGACGGACACCTTTAGGCATTGGGGTTTGGAGCACAGTGGCAAACAGAATCCCTGACTTCATGGAGTTTTTATTGTAGTCAGAGGAAACAGATCATAACAAGGAAATAAACATCTGTACTACCTCAGACAGTGATAAGTGCTATGGATAAAAATAACATGGGGGCCAGCCGCGGTGGCTCACGCCTGTAATCCCAGCACTTTGGGAGGCCTAGGTGGGAAGATCACTTGAGCTCAGGAGTTCAAGACCAGCCTGGGCAACATGGCGAAACCCAGTCTCTACTAAACACACAAAAATTTAGCCGGGTGTGGTGGCGGGTGCCTGTAATCCCAGCTACTAATGAGGCTGAGATAGGAGAATCACTTGAACTCGGGAGGTGGAGGTTGCCGTCAGCCAAGATTGCATCATTGTACTCCAGCTTGGGCGACAGAGTGAGACTCTGTCTCAAAACAAACAAACCAAGGAATGGGGAATGCTGGGGTAGGGAGCCCTGAAGGAGCAGCAGGAGCAAGCCCCATGGACAGCTGGTGGAGGGGGCACCTGGGCAGAGGGAGGGGCTGTGCACATGCCAAGGGCCAGGCACGGGCGTTTGTGTTCCAGGTATTAGGGGGTAGAGGGATGGGGAGGCCATGAGTGGACAGTAGTCAGATATCAGATCAAAGAGATATAGAACCTGGCACGTCACTACAAGAAGTTAACTTTCTTCTTCTCCTCCTCCTCCTTCTTCTTTCTTTGGCTAAAGCCATCATCCCCTCAGCCTCTGGAGTAGCTGGGACTACAAGTGTTCACCACCACACCTGGCTGGTCTTCTATTCTGAATGAGTTAGGAGTCAATGGCAGGTTTTGAGTAGGAAGTGATATGATGTGGTTTTCCATTTTGAAAGGACCCTGTGGCAGCTCAATTGACAACAGTGTGAGAAAGTAAAGACTGAAGCAGCAAAACAGTTTGGAGGCTACTGCAACAATCCAGGCAAGAAATGATGGTGGCTTCACCGTGGAGGAAGGGAGCCCCTCAGGTTCTTGATAGCCTGGGAGACTGAGCAAGCTATGAAATGGGAGAGAAAAAGAGGAATCAAGCCTGATTCTGGGGCTGCTGGCGGGAGCGCCTGGAAGGATAGCAGTTACCTTCTCTATGGAGGGGAAGCTATGGGAGAAGACAGCGTGGTGTGTGAAGAAGTCCAGAAGTTTGGTTTTGGACATATTAAGTTTCAGTTGCTTAGTAGACATATCTTTCCTATTTATGTTGAATTCTCCATCCATCTTAGAGGGTAGGCAGGGTTTCTTTTTCAGTATTACAATCTAACAGGAACTGAGAACTTACATAACAGACCAGTAGGAACTGAAACCGTAGAAGGGTTGGGGAAGAGGGTTTTGAGTGTTTTTGTTTAAATATAAGGAGACAAATTTACATCCCGCAATCCATTTTCCTTCAGCAGCTAGTAGTACTTTTCATGCAGTCTTTAACAGCTAGCCCAGGGCCGCTAGCTCTCAGTGTTGTAGCCCCTTGGATTAGGTAATTCTGAAGGAAAGATTAGAATAATGAGAAGTATGTGGGTCCTATTGGGAAAAGCAGCCCACCATGGACCCTGAAGGTCCCTGCCTGTTCTTGCTGAGTGTGCTGGATTTTTTTTTTTTTTTTTTGAGACAGAGTCTCACTCACTCTGTCACTCAGGCTGGAGTGCAGTGGCATGCTCTCAACTCACTGCAACCTCTGTTTCCTGGGTTCAAGCTATTCTCCCACCTCAGCCACCCAAATAGCTGGGATTACAGGCATCCACCACCACGCCCGACTAATTTTTCTATTTTTAGTGGAGACACGTTGGCCAGGCTAGTTTTGAAACCCTGACCTCAGGTGATCTGCCCGCCTTGGCCTCCTAAAGTGCCGGCATTACAGGCGTGAGCCACTGTGACTAGCCGAGTGTACTGGATTTTAAGACTGATCTGTCTCCTGATACTGAATGGTTTCTCTGGTTAGTCACACAGGCAATTAAACAGGTCAAAGTGGAGAAAGACTGGCTCATTTGTTGCTTGCTCAAGGGCTGGGCCCTTAGCCCTGGGTTCCTCTCCTGTAACACAACCCACTGCATGTGCAGGTATCATCTCGGACTATGATGTCATCCCTATGTTGTGTATGGGGAAGAGAACTAGGGCAAATATGCTCATGTTGTTTGCTGTGCTATTAGTAATAAAGTCCTTTGTCTGTGACCCAAGAGGCTTCTGCCAGCATCAATGAAACAGTTAACAGTGTAAGTTGGAGAAAGTTCCAGAGCTTTTACAGTTCTTGACAGGCCTCATCTCTCTCAAAGGAGTCTAAAGCCCCATCTGGGATTAAGGGGTAGCTTGGGGTGAAACATGATGGGGATCTGGCCAGATGCCCCAGGTCCAGCTAGGAAGAAATCCATTTTCTCTTGGGGACTTTGGTACTGAATGAAATATTTGGGGATGGGAGCAAAATGAAGGACACAGATTATATGGAGTTTAAAGGATTAGGCTAATTTCCAATGTGTTGATACTCTTTGACCCAACATATAGTGGTAAACATGAGTCCTTTTTATAATCCCTTAGGCTTGAGTGGAAGATGGAAACAGGTGGAAAGTGCATTTTCAGAGTAAAGATAGCAGACAATGACTGCGATAGCAGATAATGACTGCTGAAACAAAAGAAATCCAAGTCCACTTTCACCTAGGGAGAGACAGTTGGCCAGGCTACAAAAAAGAAAAAAAAAAAGAAAAGAATAAAAAACCCAGCAGGACCTGAATTTTTACAAAGAAAACCAATTCGCCATTTCCTTTTAAGAAATTTTAGCCTGGCTAGCCCACTGGTGTGCTGACCCTCCTCATCCACATAAATTACTGTCGAGTCTACCTCCCTTCTCTGTGGCACCGATGCCTGGTGAGAGACCAGCCAGCAGATGCCTATGGAAGTGCTGGGGGAAGTACAAAGGCCTAGAAGAGTTTATTTATTGTCTATGGGAACACCAGAAGGAGATACCCATTTCAGTAAGCATCAACCTTTCAAAAATGGACAGTAGTAATGTAGAAATGTGCCAAATACCTGAAGATCTGCAAATTTATTATTATTATTATCATTATTATTATTTTGAGACAGAGTCTCACTCTGTCGCTCAGGCTGGAGTGCAGTGGTGCAATCTTGGCTCATGCAACCTCTGCCTCCCAGGTTCAAGGGATTCTCCTGCCTCAGCCTCCCGAGTAGCTGAGATCATAGGTACACACAATCACACCTGGCTAATTTTTGTATTTTAAGCAGAGATGGGGTTTCACTGTCTTGGTCAGGCTGCTCTTGAACTCCTCAGCTCAAGCAATCTGCTCACCTCGGCCTCCCAAAGTGCTGGGATTACAGATGTGAGCCACCACACCTGGCCGCAAATTTATTGTTTATACTATATGTGGTATAATCCTTCTTCCTTCTGTTGGAGCCCATCTTTTTTGAGTTGATACCAATGATGAAAAAGGGAGAGAGCACATGATGGCGTTTGTCTGGAACCACTGACACAAAAAGCACACAGATTAATCAGTACTGCAGCAATGGGCTTGAGTGAGATACAGGGAAATCTCATGTTCCCACCAGTGATTTCATCAGTGGTTTATCCCGTGGCCCCTCTAGCTTCTTCAGCCCTCTGGCTTCCCAAGTCTATTCCTAGACGGATAAGGAGAGGGTTAGTTTGACACACTGTGACAAATGTTACATAAGTACCTGATGTAGATAGACATACTCTATCTTGATAGTTTTTCCCTTTCCCCCTTAAGAAAGTAGAAGGCTGTCCCTGTGGCTATGCCTGTAATCCCAGCACTTTGGGAGGCTGAGGTGAGAGGATCACTTACTCCTGGGAGTTTGAGACCTGGGCAACAAAGTAAGATCCCATCTGCGAAAAAAAAAAAAAAAAAAAAATCAGCCTGGCCTGTACATGCCTGTGGTCCCAGCTACTTGAGAGGCTGAAGTGGGAGGATCGCTTGAGCCCAGGAAGTTGAGGCTGCAGTAAGCCCTGATCATGCCACTGCACTCCAGCCTGGGCGACAGAGCAAGACCCTGTCTCAAAAAGAAAGTAGGAAATACTTAATTCCAATATTTCCTTTTATTCCTTTGAACTACACTGCCATCCCCAAGAGAAAAAGATAAGAAAATGGAAAGATGATGAAATTAAAAGATGCCAGAAGCCACTTTGATAAGAAGTAGGAAGCTCTGTACTTCTATACATAGATAATACTCTTACTTCACAGAGTGTGTTGGCTGAATTTTAAAAAAACTTTATCTTCCCCCATACAGAATAGTCTGTCTTATTTTAATGTGCAAAATTTCTTATTACTCCTCTTACTCACTGTTCCAAGTGTTTCTATAAAAGGACAAACATGGTATCTCAAACTGAAGTCTACATCACCGACTTCCAAATTAGATTCGAATTATTTCTATCCTCTTTTGCTCTCATGTCTTACAACAAAAAATACATTAATTGCAGACAGTCTCCAAGTCAGGCTCCTGCAATAGGGTTGGTGAATTAATGGATATTTCTGCATCATTTAAAAAACGAAGAGCACTAGTACAAATGCTCATTGTTTCTACAGCAGGGATTTTTGTGGGTAATCATTATCCGCCTGAGTCCAAAGACAGAGATATAATTACATTCTTCTCTGGGGAGTGGTCTGTTGAGAAAAACACTTTCAGCTTTGTTGCTGAGAAGTAGCATTAGGGCTGGAAAAAAAAAAGAAATATTGATTACCATGTGTTCTGGAAGGGAAGGGCTGATGGTCCGAGAAGGAAGCATGTACACTGCAGGTTTCTGAGTAGAGAAGTGTTTCCTCTCGGTCTGCAGCTTTTCCTATGCATTCCAGACCATCCCTAGGTTGTGGTACTGGGTAACCCAACAGGCCCATTTTTCAGGGTACCCGAACAGCCACAAATCAGCCCTCTAACTATAGGGTTGTCACTGTGCTGTCCACTCCAGGACGTAGGACCTTCCCACATCAGCCAGGTGCTGTTTCCCACACAGTGAGTGGTTTGGTTGCTTGGTGGGTGACAGCCCAATGACCAGAACCAAAGAGGACTGTTAACAAAGGGATTTTCTTACTTGCAACAGATCAGAAGAACACCTGGGATAGCTCCCAAAGCAGTACCTCCCTGGACTGGGAGCTGGATCTGGTTTTTATAAGCAAAGGGTAATGAGTCATGATCTCACTGGATCCTGCCATGGGGTGACGCCACAGCTCAATCTGATTGGATCCTGGATCCTGCCATGTTGTGTTCCCATTTCTTAATCCAGTCCCCCATCCTCAGCCTGAGCACTTAGGTTCCCCTTGTAATTCTTGGTTCATCTGGGCATGCCCAGGTCATGTGACCCGAGGGTCCAGGGCAGCTGAAAAACAATCCATAACTTTGTTATATAAAAGATGAATCAGATGGGTCTGGGGCTATAATGTGACTATGGAACCTGAAATGTAGCTACTTTGAATTGGAATGTGTTGTAAATGTAAAATACATTTTGGATTTCTAAGACTTAGTATAAAAAATATGTATGTAAACCATCTCATTAATTTTTACATCGATTACATGTTGAAATGAGAATATTTTGGATATATTTGGCTAAATAAAATATGTAATTAAAATGAACTTCACCCATGTCTCTTTGCTTTTAAAACTGTGGCTACTAGAATTTTTTTTTTTTTTTTTTGAAACAAAGTCTCACTCTGTTGCCCAGGCTGGAGTGCAGTGGCACAATCTCGGTTCATTGCAACCTCCACCTCCTAGATTCGAGTGATTCTCCTGCCTCAGCCTCCCAAGTAGCTGGGACTACAGGTGCCCACCAGCATGCCTGACTAATTTTTCTATTTTTAGTATAGACTGGGTTTCACCATGTTGGCCAGGCTGGTCTTGAACTTCTGACCTCAAGTGATACCCCTGCCCTGGCCTCCCAAAGTGCTGAGGTTACAGGCATGAGCCACTGTGTCTGGCCTGGAAAATTTTAAGCTAGATGTATTTCTATGGGAAAGCACTGCTCTAGAAATTCAGAAAAATAGAATAATTGCATGTCAGGGAGAAGGAAAACAGGAAAAAGATAAGTATGCTGACTTTTCTTCCTCTTCTGGGTCCTGAGGGAATTAGAGAAGAAAAATATATCTTATATCTTAGCATTTTAGAGCTAGCAAAGCCATTAGAAATGATTGAGTCTGGTATGTCTCAAAGCAGAGAACCTGTCAGCTTCTGAAAATAATTCCTAGATGCAGAGGAGTCCTCAGAACTCAGCTTGAGAAGCTATGGTGGCATCCAGCGAACTTACTTTGCAGATGAGGAAACCAAGACTGAGGGAGTCTAAGAGGCATAAGAGCACCCTGCTAGTCAGTGGAGACCTACAACTAGAAACCAGGTCCTCCCTTAGTCTGCTCTCCTCTCTGGTACCCTATGAAAATGTGTGCTTATTTCTCTTCTTAATAAGAATATCAAATAAGAATGTCATGCTTTTATTTTTAAAAACATATCAGTACTGTGCATATAGAAAAGTGATATTATCCAAATAAATGTCAAGTTCAGTTCACTTCCTTTCACTCAACTGCCATGACACTTCCATATTTCCCTTTTATTCCAAATATTCTTAAGACCCCTCTTTGGGGCTTTATATTCTATTTTCTGCCACCTTGATGAGCCTTAAGAAAACCTCATTTGGGCCGGGAGCGGTGGCTCCAGCCTGTAATCCCAGCACTTTGGGAGGCCAAGACGGGCAGATCACGAAGTCAGGAGATCGAGACCATCCTGGCTAACACGGTGAAACCCCGTCTCTACTAAAAAATACAAAAAACTAGCCGGGCGAGGTGGCGGCACCTGTAGTCCCAGCTACTCGGGAGGCTGAGGCAGGAGAATGGCGGGAACCCGGGAGGCGGAGCTTGCAGTGAGCCGAGATCGCGCCACTGCACTCCAGCCTGGGCAACAGAGCGAGACTCCGTCTCAAAAAAAACCCAAAAAAAACCAAAAAAACCTCATTTGGATAGCTGCCTCTCTGGATCCAGACATGATTTGAGGGGATATTTCCTTTCCAGATTCCTCTCCTTTTCAAATTAATGCTTCCTCTTTAAAATATATACCCTCAAGCTATTCAAAGGCTTTTCTTCAGGATACCTGTTAATAAAACGTGTCTTGTAACAATAGTGTGTATGGCCTCCCTGCAGCCAACTCAGCTCACTGAGAGGCGGCCCTCTGTAGTACACTCTGATAAACTTCTTTAGTTTCCTTCTATTGTAGTACCGTATTTCCTTTAAAAAAAAAAATCAGCCAGGCGTGGAGGCTCACGCCTGTAATCCCAGCACTTTGGGAGGCCGAGGCAGGCAGATAACCTGAGGTCAGGAGTTTGAGACCAGCCTGGCCAACATGGCAAAACCCTATCTCTACTAAAAATACAAAAATTAGCCAGGTGTGGTGGTGGGCACCTGTAGTCCCAGCTACTTGGGAGGCTGAGGCAGGAGAATTGCTTGATCCCGGGAGACGGAGGTTGCAGTGAGCTGAGATTGCACCACTATATTCCAGCTTGGGCAACACAGCGAGACTCTATTCTCACAAAAGAAAAAAGAGAAAAAAAAAAAAGAAAGAAAAAGAAAGAACACTCCAGGAATGCTCCAGTTGTGTTTTTGCTGTACTTTTTGTCTTGCTTGGTGTAGATGAAGCCCTGTAGTGGATACCTGGGAGCCTTTGCCATAGTGTTTCCTTGGTCTGAGGGAGTTCAGCCTTGCACTCAAGTTCTTCACCCCGAGGCAATTGTGAAATTGACTTTAGTAATTAAACATAAAAGTTCTCTTTTATCTTTGTCCACTCTGAATGCTTTAGAATCTTTAAATACAAATATTAGAACTGTCAGTGCTCTTTAAGATAATCTGCTAAGCCCACCAGTACTTTCTCTTTGGAGTCTCTGTGATTGCTTTGCAGAGGAAAGCTATTATGAAGAAATAGTCTAACGAACTAACTCATGCCAGGTAAGTCTGTTTCTGTTCATCTGGTGATGACTAATACTGGCATTCATCTGGCTGTTAAGTGTAACGATGTAAAATTATTATATTGTGTAACCAAAAGATGGCAGTACTCCCTCTTCCTGTTTGGTTTTAGGACAAAATGGAAAGGTCATTTTGTTCTTATTACATTTTTCCCTTTACTCACCACAAAATGAAAATAGTGAGTAAAAATTACATAAGCCAATAAATAAAATATATTCGCAACCTCTTTAGTACAACCCTAATTACTTGATATAGCCCTATCTATGCAAAAGAATGCAAGTCATTTTCTTTTCTTTTATTCACTTGGTTTACTTTTCTAACAGCAGATGTTTGCTTCTATTTAGAACATTTAAAACGATGACACCAGAAGCCTCCATGATCCTTCCCAAAGGTGAGAGAACATGTAAGTTTCACTGAATGGTAGTTCATGTGCATACATGCCAAGAGAATATTGGACAAAAGCAAAATGTAGCAATAGTGATAGTTTGTTTTCTGATCATTACATTTCCCAAAATTATTACTCCACTCACCCTACCCCATCTTTTCTGAGGCATCTGTATTGATTTATCCTTCAAGTTTCAGCAATATTTTTCTTTTATTTATTTCTTTTCTTGTGAGATAGGCCACTAGATAAGTAATATTCTATCTAGAACATTACAATTACACCTAGACCAAATCTCTGTTTAAATAGAAAACCATACAGTTTGGCATAGCCAATAAATAATTTGGCTCCTGATGGTGCTGAACTCCCTCAAAAATAATGATTCTAATTCATTCTCTTTCAGGTGGCTACATACAAAGCAAACTTGCGGGTGTCTGTGTTGACACATTGTATGTTGTAGTCAGATGGGCTTGAATTCCTGCCTAGACCTTGCTAGGCACTGTGATTTGGAGTGAGTTGTGCAACTTTGGGCAAGTTTCTGCCTAAGAAAAATGGGAATAAAATACCTAATTCTCAGTCTTGTTTTGAGAATAAGGTGAAAATATATCTACACTGTGTTTAGCAAACAGTAGGCACTCAGTTAACCTAAGCCTGCTTCTTTCCTGTTAAGAAGACAAACATATACATCCACTATTACTGTTGGCTGCTCAATAGAAGAAAATAAATAGGCTATATGTCTATAAATATTCTGTCCCTTTAGGAACAAATACAGCAGTAACTAACATTTACTGTATGTCAGGGCCTTTGTAAATGCCTTTACACAGATTAACTCCTTTTCCTCACAGCATCACCAAGAAAAGATGCTATCATCCCTATTTTACAGCAGGAGTCTTGGAGTCACAGAGCTGTTAAGTCACTTGTCCGAGGTCACACAGCTAGATGAAAATCCTAGGATTCAAATCCAAGCAGATTGCCTCTGGAGTTTGGATTCACAACCATTATGCCATTGCACATCTCTGAAACCACCTTTGTGAAAGTTCTAATAGTGAGAAAACTATGGCAGTGAAAGAGATCTGACTTAACTAACTCCATCTTGCCTGTAACCTCCATTCCTGCGTGTGGGCCAAGCCAACTTTGGGAGAAATCTATCCTTAAAGCAAGGATGATAGTAGCCCCTCCCCAAACTAAACTGCCTTTGTAAAATTAATGAAAGCCCACAAGGTTAGGGTTATGAGAAGAATCTGAGTTCTGCAAGGATGTAGGTATAGTTAAAGGATAACCAGCCATCGTTCTGGAAGACACAAGATTTGTAACTTCTCCAATTACTCCTGTAAATAACATCTACTATTGTAGAACCTAAGATTGGCCTTTGGAGATATCTTTTCAGACTTCAGCTTTTCTGATGGCCAAGATGACTCCATTTGGACTTATGACTCAACAGGTCCTGTGGCCCCCACCCACAGCTCTCCATTTCTCCATGGGCGGTTATTAGTTCCATTAAAAGGTGAAGGCTTTCAGAGTGAATAAACTCTCCTTCCCTTACCGTCAGAGAAAGAGCTTCTGGGGTATAAGATAACACGGCATTGTTCCATACTCCATTCCCAACTCTGAGCTAAAGCTAGTGAAGGTGGTACACTGCCAAGGTCATTTAGACCCAAAACATTCATTGGGGCCCTAGTATGCACAGTCACAGGTCATCGCTCTGCCCATTTTATTACTAACTTGAGGATATAAAGTCTACCGTATTTCACCATATTCTGCTGCTGCCATCCAAATGCCAATTTTCCTGGTCTTCCGGTCCCTCCTTTTCCCAGCCCCTACTCCTGTGCTTCCCCTTGTTGTCAACCTCCCGTCTTACACTTTCCGCAGTGTTTGCTGGACTTCCTATTCCACTGCAAAATCACCCTAGCCTGCCATTTGACTTTGAGCATTAAAAAAATTGAAAAATGTTTAGTCAAATGTACTGAGTTATTTTCTCAGTCTTTCCTCCCATTGTTTTTATGCTTAAGAAGTTAGTAAACCACTTTTAAAATCTCGTCACCCATCTTATAGAATCGTTTCCCTACAATAGGTAGCTTGGGTGGTTTTAAGAGCCAGTAGAGACCAGAGTTGTGAAATTCACAATTCATATTTAAAGTTGATATTTAGGCACTTAAGTAGCTTTTAATATTTATATAGTAGGTCTAAATATTCATATCACTGGGTTTATATATTATATAGTAGGTCTAAATATTCACATTTTCTCAAAAAAAAATCAGATCTCATGAGACTTACTCACTACCACAAGAACAGTAGGGGGGGAATTGCCTATGATTCAATTATTTCCCACTGGGTCCCTCCCACAACATGTGGGAATTATGGGAGCTACAATTCAAGATGTTATTTGGGTTGGGACACAGCCAAACCATATCATTCCACCCCTGTCCCCTCCCAAATCTCATGTCCTCACATCTCAAAACCAATCATGCCCTCCCAACAGTCCCCCAAAGTCTTAACTCATTTTAGCATTAATTCAAAAGTCCACAGTCCAAAATCTTATCTGAGAAAAGGCAAGTCCCTTCTGCCCATGAACCTGTAAAATCCAAAGCAAGTTAATTACTTCCTAGATACAATGGGGGTGCAGGCATTGGTAAATACACCCATACCAAATGGGAGACACTGGCCAAAGTGAAGGGGCTCCCAGGTTCAAGCGATTCTCCTGCCTCAGCCTCCCGAGCAGCTGGGATTACAGACACTCGCCACCTTGCCCGGCTAATTTTTGTGTTTTTATTAGAGACAGAGTTTTACCATGTTGGCTAGGCCGGTCTCAAACTCCTGACCTCAAGTGTTCTGTCTGCCTTGGCCTCCCAAAGTGCTGGGATTATAGGTGTGAGCTTCTGTGCCCAGAAGAAGAATTCTTAAACAGAATATCTGAAAACAAAACCGCCAGATAGTGAAAAAGCTTTTAAATAGTCAAACTTGAGGAGTCTACAACTCTACTTAGTTGGTGATTAAGAGGAAAAAATAACCATTTAAAAAATATTTAGGAATGTGCATTATTCGATTTTATTAATATAATTAATAGCTGTCCTATCAGATTTAGCTCCTACATAGAATAAATTATATATTTTATTCTGAGTGTTTCCCTGCTTAACATCCAGTATTGAGACTTTTCCTATGGAATTTGGAATGAAAAGTCTAGAACATTTGGATGTACATAAATGTTGTTTCCAAGTACTTTGAAGTGTATCCTACCCTGTTTTCTGTCTGTGTCATTTAAAAAAATATATGTTTATTTTACCGTGGTAAGAATACCTAACATGAGACCTACCATTTTAAGAGTTTTTTTTTTTTTTTTTTTTTTTTGAGATGGAGTCTCACTCTGTCACCAGGCTGGAGTGCAGTGGCACGATCTTGGCTCACTGCAAGCTCCGCCTCCCGGGTTCAAGTGATTCTCCTGCCACAGCCTCTGAGTAGCTGGTACTACAGGCACGCACCACCATGCCCAGCTAATTTTTGTATTTTTATTAGAGATGGGGTTTCACCATGTTGGCCAGGATGGTCTCGATTTCTTGACCTAGTGATTTGCCCGCCTCGGCCTCCCAAAGTGCTGGGATTACAGGCGTGAGCCACTGTGCCTGGCCAGTTTTTTCTTTTACTGTGGTGTCTGTCTCATTTTGGCATCAGGATAATGCTGGCTTCACAAAATGAGTTTGGAAGTGTTTTCTATCGTCCATCATTTTGTTGTTAACTTTTCTAATTTAGTATATACAAGAAGAACAATGCAAAAATCGTGTTGATACTGAAAGTTACCAAGTAAAACCTGCTAAAATGGCACCTGGGTACTGTTGCCATGGGGACAGGCAAGGAGAGGAATGAATGTAGCTTGAATTCTTAGAAAGACAATATGTGAGTTGCTCTTCAGTAAACTTGTGACGAAAATATCTTAAATGTGGGCACTTGGTTGCTATTTTTTAACAAAAACAAACAAAAAGCGGCAGCAGCATTAACAAGGGCAAAGAACATCACCAAAATCCTAAATCAAATAACTTCAGCTCAGTTGACCTTTGATTTGTGTGTGCTTGTTCCTTATGATAATTACCTAAGTTCCTCTGCAAAGCAGCGAGCCTGGGAGGCATGACATCTAACATGGGTGCAAATTAAACCCTCACTCCCACCCCAGCCTCCTCAGCCTCTATCTCTGAAGAAAATATGGGATTTACCTAACATCTATTCAAACAGTGTATATTGAACTAGAAGACAAAAAAGGGATTTTGCATGTTAAGCTGCAGGGTTCAAGCTGGCATAAGAAACACATTCATTCTATCAGAAAACTGGGTAATCTGGATTATAGTCCTGGCTTTGGCACTGCCATTGGCATAGCAATGTATTTCAGTGTGCGTGTGTGAGGGGCAATTTATAAGTATCTGTAGTTCTCAGCCTCCACCTTCCAAGGAGGAAGGGTGCTTTGTACAGACTGGAGTTGTATTATGCATATCCCTGAAAGGATGAAGTTGAGAGAGTTGGATGGAGCTGAAAAAGGCCAAAACAATTTACATTTGAAAGAAACAAACACAATATTCCTCAGAGAGGAATGGTTCTGAGCAGATGAAAGGAGGAGTGAAAAAGAAACCCAATGAAGCTGATTTGGAGAGATGGAAAAGTAGAGGGGAGAAGGGATTTTTCTTTTCTTTTTTTTTTTTTGAGACAGGGGCTTGCTCTGTTGCCCAGGCTGGAGTGCAGTGACATGATCTCAGCTCACTGTATCCTCCGCCTTCTGGGCTCAAGTGATCCTACCACATCAGACTCCTGAGTAGCTGGGATGACAGGCGCAGGCCACTAGGCCTGGCTAATGTTTGCATTTTTTATACAGACAGGGTTTCGTCGTGTTGCCCAGGCTGGTCTCAAACTCCTGGGCTCAAACCTACACCCACCTTGGCCTCTGAAAGTGCTGGGATTACAGGCGTGAGCCAGTGCTCCTGGTGGAGAATTTCTTTAAGTTTACGTACACTGGAATGCACCCATTATAAATGTACTATCTGATGAGTTTTGACAATCGTACTTTTAAACAAAATTATGGGAGGCTGTTGTTTTAGGCTGAGCTCCTGTGCTAGGCCCCAACAGACCAGACTAAACCAAAATAGAGTCACTTATGCTAAATGCCACATAATCAAATGAAACTTCAAGGAAGCAAGCAGATAGATCCCCAGACAGACCAGTTTTTTGAGAACAGGAGATTCCAGTCTACCTGAGTCAGCATAATAAGGAAGTTCCTCTGCTTTAACTTTTAGAAAAAAAGAGTCACCTGATATTAATCAGTGCTATTGTTCTGTTTCCTTGTTTTCGTCTCACAAACCCCAGTGTTCTGCCTTAGCTCGGTGGGAGTTCTCATCTTATTTTGTAGAACGGAGGCTGTCCCAATTCACAAGTCTTAAGCAAAGCTAAACAGATCTATAACCAAATCTGTGGTAATTTTGTCTGTTGACAGTATACAGCTATGTAACTACTACTGTGATTAAGATGAGCATTTCTGTCCCTCCACAAAAGTTCCCTTCTGCCCAGTCTTCTTTCTGTTACTAAAGATTAGATTTGTCTTTTCTCATTTCATATTAACAGAATCATACAGTATGTACTATTTTGTGGTTTCTTTTGCTCGTTGCAATATTTTTGAGATTCATGTAGGTATCAGTAATTTGGTTCTTTTTATTGCTGATGTGTTTATTGCAGGGATATATAGAACTTTTTATTCAACTACTGATAAACAGTTGAGTTGTTTTCTGTTTGGGACTATTATGGCTAATGCTATTATCATTAGTATACAGATTCTTGGACATCAATTTTTATTTCTCTTAAAGAAAATACCTAAAACTGCAATAGGGCCAGGCGTGGTGGCTCACAGCTGTACTCCCAGCACTTTGGGAGGCTGAGGTGGGTGGATCACCTGAGGTTGGGAGTTCGAGACCAGCCTGACCAACAAGGTGAAACCTCATCTCTACTAAAAATATAAAAAATTACCTGGGCATGGTGGCGGGTGCCTGTAGTCCCAGCTACTTGGGAGATTGAGGCAGGCGAATTGCTTGAACCTGGGAGGCGGAGGTTGCAGTGAGCTGAGATTGCGCCACTGCACTCCAGCCTGGGCAATAAGAGTGAAACGCTGTCTTAAAAAAACAAAACAAAACAAAACTGCAATAGCTAGGTTAGATGGTAAGTGTATGTTTGACTTTATAAGAAATTGCCAGGCTATTTTCCTGAGTGGTTATACTGCTTTACATACTCCCCAGCAATGTATAAAAGTTTTGATTGCCTTAAAGCCTCTTCAACACTTGGTATTTTCAAGCTTCTTTTTGTTGTTGTTGTTTTGTGAGATTGAGTCTCGCTCTGTTGCCCAGGCTGGAGGGCAGTGTCCCAGTCTTGGCTGACTGCAACCTCTGCTTCTTGGGTTCAAGTGATTCTCCTGCCTCGGCCTCCCAAGTAGCTGGGACTACAGGTGCCCACCACCACGCCTGGCTAATTTTTGTATTTTTAGTACAGATGGGGTTTCACCATTTTGGCCAGGCTGGTCTCAAACTCCTGACCTCAAGTGATCTGCCTGCCTCAGCCTTCCAAAGTACTGGAATTACAGGCATGAGCTACCACACCCGGCCCTCAAGCTTCTAATTTCAGACATTCCAGGGGGTGTATAGAGGTATCTCCCATGGTTTCAATTTGCTTTCCCTAAGGACTAATGACTTTGTGCACCACTTCCTGTGCTTATTTGATATTTGTATAGCTTCTTTGTTGAAATGTTGTTTTACCCATTTTAAATTCAGTCATTTATTATTTTATTAGTAAGTTGTAAGAATTATTAATGTATTTTCAATATTAGTCTGTCAGATACTGCAAATATTTCCTCTCAGTCTACGGCTGGCTTTTGCATTTTCTTATTTGTGTTTTTTAAAGAGCAGGAAAATTTAATTTTGAAGTCATTTGTCATTTTTTTTCTTTAATGATCTATGTTTTGGTGTCTTTCTGTCTATTGATGAGACAGAATCTCACTCTGTTGCGCAGGCTGGAGTGCAGTGGTGCAGTCACTGCTTACTGCAGCCTTGACTTCCTGGGCTCAAGCCATTTTCCTGTCTCAGCCTCCCAAGTAGGTGGAACTACAGGTGCATGCCACCATGCCAGGCTAATTTTTATATTTTTTGTAGAGACATTGACGAGGCTGGTCTCAATCTTCTGGGCTCACCTCACCCACCCACCTCGGCCTCCTAAAATGCTGAGATTATAGTGTGAGCCACTGCACCTGGACTTTTTAGAAATTTTAGTGTTTTCTACATATGTCATCAGCAGACAGGATAACTTTGTCATTTTCCAGTTTCTATGCATTTTTTAAATTAAACTTATTTTAATTGATAAATAAAAATTGTACATATTTATCATGTGCAACGTGATTTTTGAATTATGTATGCATTGCAGAATACGTAAACCAAGCTAATTAACATGTATTACCTCACCTATGTATCCTTTTTGTGGTGAGAACACTTGAATCTACTCTTTTAGCAATTTTCAAGAATAAAATACACTGTTATAGTTAGCATCACCATGTTGTACAATAGATCTCTTGAACTTGTTCCTCATATCTAACTGGCCAACATCTCAAACCTCCACTGCTTTATTTCTTTTTCTTGTCTAATTGCTCTGGCTAGAACTTCCAGTACTATCTTGAATAGCAGTGATGATAGTGGGCATCTTTGCCTTATTTTTGGTCTTAGATGAGCATGTGATTTTAATTGAGCATATTAATCACTTGGAAGGCATTACAAAATTCTACTAGATTCTCCTCTTGATATTTGCTTTTTAGCAAATCATTACATTGTAGACAATCTCTTCAAATTAAAGGTTATGTGGAAGCTCAGGATTGCACAGTTAAATGGTTTTTGAAAGATGTAAATTTCCTTTATACTTGCATTGAGGTCTACAACATATACCTGGGACTATAGTTTGAACTTGAATAATATATCCAGTGCAAACTTGTGTCAGGATGAAGATCTCACTTCTTATTTTAGCTTTTGTTAGTACTAGAAGTAGACAAAGCAGATTGACAGTACTTATGATTCAAACATTAGTTGGGGTCAAAATGACTGTCTTAGTCTATTTGTGCTGCCGTAACAAAATATCATAGAGTGGGTAATGTATAAAGAAGAGAAATTTGGCAGGGTGCAGTGGCTCAAGCCTGTAATCCCAGCATCTTGGGAGGCTGAGGTAGGTGGATCACCTGAGGTCAGGAGTTCAAGACTAGCTTGGCCAACATGGTGAAACTCCGTCTCTGCTAAAAATACAAAAATTAGCCAGGCATGATGGGTGCCTGTAATCCCAGTTACTCAGGAGGCTGAGGCAGGAGAATCGCTTGAACCTGGGAGGCGGAGGTTGCAGAGAGCCGAGATTGCACCATTGCACTCCAGCCTGGGTGATAAGAACGAAACTCTGTCTCAAAAAAAAAACAAACAAACAAAAAAAGAAGATAAATTTACTTCTTACACTTCTGAAGGCTGAGAAGTCCAAAATTAAGGAACCAGCAATTGGTATCTGGTGAGGGTTGCTGTCTGCTTCCAAGATGGTGCCTTGTTGCTGTGCTCTCACCTGTTGGAAAGTGGAAGGGCAAAAAGGGATTAAGCTAATTCCCTCAGCCCTTTTATAAGGCAATAATCTATTTATGATGGTGGAGCCCTCATGACTTAATCACTTTCCCAAAGGCCCCACCTCTTAATACCATTATAGTGGGGATTGTATTTAAATACGAATTTGGGAGGGAATACAAATGTTCAAACAGTAGCAGTCCACCCCTGGGCCCTTCAAATTCGTGTTTCTCTCATATGCAAAATACAGTCATTCCATCCCAATAGCCCCCAAAAGTCTTAACTCATTCTAGTATCTACTTTAAAATCTAAGTCCAAAGTCTCATCTAAATATCATCCAACTCAGATATGGATAAGACTCAGGGTGAAACTCAAAATATGACTCATTTTGAGAAAAATTTATCTCTAACCATGAGCTTGTGAAATCAAACAAGTTATATACTTCCAAAATAGAATAATGGGACAGGCATGGCATAGACATTCTCATTCTGAAAAGGGAGAAAAAGGCAAGAAACAAGGGGTAATAAATCCCAAGTAAGTCCAGAACCCAGTGAGGCAAACAACATTACATCTTGAGGCTTGAGAATAATCTTTGACTCCACATCTTAGCTTCCAGACACACTGGAGTGGGAATTGGGTCCCCAGTCCCCCAGGAGACCCCACTACCATGCCTTTGCTGGATGAAGCCCACACCGCAGCTCTCTGGAGTTGGAGTTGGATGCTTATGGCTCTTCCTGGCTGGCATTGCATGCTGGTGGCTCTACAGGTTTGCGGCCTTTAGGAGTGGCTGTCTTGCATGGCCTCACTAAGCATTGCCCTACTGGGGGCTCTCTGCAGTGGTCTTGACCCTGTGGCTCTGCTGGGCATTGCCATAGTGGGGACTCTCTGCCACACCCTGCCTTGTGGCAGTTCAGAGCTCTGAGACTGAGGTTGTGAGGCCTCCTTTGAAATCTAGATGGAGGTAGCCATGCTTCCACCGTTCTCACGTTCTGCAGGCCTGGAGAGTTAGTATCACATGGATGCCATGAGGGTTTACATACTGTGCCTTCTGGATTGTTGACCTGAGTTGCATCTGGGCCCCCTGAGCCACGGCTGGGGTGGTCAAGGAGTACTGCACCAGAATTCAGGGAGCAGAAGCTTGGGGTGCCCCTGGGCAGTGAGCTCCAAGGTCCCATGGGTGCCCTGGGATCCTCCTTTGAAACGTTCTTCCCTCAAGGCCCTAGCACTCTGGGCCTGTGATGAGAGTGGCAGCCTCAAAGATCTCTGAAGCATCTTTGGGGTCGTTCTCCCATTGTCTTGATGAATAGCATCTGGCTTCCTTCTGTCCATACTAATCTCCTTAGCAATATTTTGCTTGGTCACACCCTTGATGTTCTTGCTCAGACACACTTTTTCATTTTTAACGACATGGCTAGGCTGATAATTTTCCTTATCTTTAACCAGGCTGAGTGCAGTGGCGCAGTCTTGGTTCAACTGCAGCCTTGATCTCCCAGCCTACGGTGATCTTCCCACCTCAGTCTCTCAAGTAGCTGGGACTACAGGTATGCACACCATGCCCAGCTAATTTTGTTTATTTTTTTGTAGAGATGAGGTCTCATTATGTTGCCTAAGCTGGTCTCAAACTCCTGGGCTTGAGTGATCCTTCTGCCTTGGCCTCCCAAAGTGCTGGGATTATAGATATGAGCCACTGCACCCAGCCCTTTGTTCCCCTTTTGATATAAATTCCATCTTGAATTCATTTTTCTCTTTCTGAATTTCATTATAAACAGTCAAGAGAAGCCATGCAGCACCCTGACACACTTTACTTAGAGATTTCTTCTATCGAATATCCTAGTTCATCACTCTTAAATTCTAATTTCCACAAAGTACTGACACGGACACAATTCAGCCAAGTTCCTTTGCTAGTTTGTAACAAAGATGGCCTTTCCTCCAGTTTCCAATAAGATATTCCTTATTTTCATCTAAGATCTCATTAGAATGGGCTTTACTGTTCACATCTCTACCAGCATTCTGATTGCAAACACTTAGATAATCTCTAAGAAGACTGAGGCTCTCTAAGCTTTCCTCTTCTTCTGAGCCCTCACCAGAACTGCTTTTAATACTCCATTTATGGCCATCTAGGCCATAAATGGTTTCTAGTATGCAGTTCAAAATTGATCCAGCCTCTACCCATTACCCAGATCCAAAACTGCTTCCACATTTTTAGGTATTTGTTATAGCACCATCTCATTTTCAGCACTAAAATCTGCATTCGTTAGGGTTCTCCAGAGACCAGAACCAATAGGATATAGATGTAGATATAAATATATAAAAGGGGATTTCTTGGGGGAATTGGCTTATGAGATTATGGAGGCTGAGAAGTCTCATGATAGGCCACATGCAACCTGGAGAACCAAGGAACCTGGTAGCACGGCCCAGTCCAGGTCAGAGGCCTCCGGACTAGGGAAGCTGATGTGTAATTCTCAGTCCAAATTCCAAGGCCTGAGAAGCAGGGGCGCTGCTGATGCCAGTCCTGGAATCCAAAGGCTGGAGAACCTGGAGTTCTGATGTCCGAGAGCAGAAGTGTGTCCCAGCTCCAGAACAGAGACAGAGAGAGAGAGAGAGAGAGAGAGAGCACAAATTTCCTTTTCCTCTGCCTTTTTGTTTTATCTAAGCCCTCAGCCAAGTGGATGTTGCCTGGTCATACTGGATGAGGGCAGATCTTCCTTATTCAGTCCACTGATTCAAATGCCAACCTCTTCTGGAAACACCTTCACAGACATACCCAGAAAAAATGCTTTATAAGCTGTCTGGGTATTCCTTAACCCACTTAGAAGGTTGACAACTAAAATTAACAATTACAATGACTTTACCACAGTGTAACATTTGCATAGAAGTGCTGTTTTGCCTTGTAATTTTAGCTTGACTTAATGAAGACACATTGTCAAATCTGCAGCAAAAACTGATTTTCTTGTTTTGAGACAGAGTCTCACTGTGTCACCCAGGCTGGGGTACAGTTGCACAAACATGGCTCGCTGCAGCCTTGATCTCCCCGGCTCAAGTGATCCTCCTGCCTCAGCCCCACAGATAGCTGGGAATACAGGCAAATGCCACCATGCAACCATGCCTGGCTAATTTTTGTATATCTATATCTATATCTATCTATCTATATTTTTTGTAGAGACAGGGTTTTGCCATGTTGCCCAGGCTGGTCTCTCTAACTTCTGAGCTCAAGCAATCCACCTGCCTCAGCCTCCCGAAGTGCTGGAATTACACGTATGAGCCACTGTACCTGGCCAACAAAAAGTAATTTCTAAATCCATTCAGTATACAATAATGACAGGGACAGGAGGCAGGGAAATTCTGGGCAGAAGAGGGTGCGTCCCTGGCAAGGGCCCCACCCTCAAGGCAAAAAGCCTAATAATACTGTGGCCGAAACGAGGACTTACATCCCTGTTTACCCGCTCTAATGTTGCCTTTTCCAAAACCACCCTTGGCTCACCCCACCCCCTATCCTGTGCCCATAAGAACCTCAGAACTCAGCCAGCAGAGAGGAGAAGCAGCTGGATGTCAGAGACTACAGTTGGACATCAGAGAGGAGCGGCTTGACTTCAGTGGTAAGAAGGATGGGAAAGGAAATTGGCCAAAGTCAGGTAAAAGTACTGAGGAATAGCCATAGAGGGTTGGGGTCTAACCTGGAGTTTCACAGATCTGCCCAGTTGTGCAGCTTTCTTTAGCCAGTTGGATATAGAAGTCTATGTTGTTGTATTCCAGTGGCCTAATGAGTAACATGCTTAAAGTAAAAACAAAAAGCAAAGGAAGGTCAAAATGCTACCATCATTATGGATAAAACTGATAATTGAAGATCTGGCTTATATAATCAAGTGGACTTCCAAATACCGATCCCTAGAATTAGACTCATCCATCAGCCATAGGCATTGCTGAGGCACCTCGGGGCCCTCATTCCCCACTGGAGGTGGCCCCTATAACAGGGAGGGTGTGGGGAGCAGGGCCACTTGGATCCAAGAGAAAGATGTCCCCCAGTCATGACAGCCTTCTCCCCAGGATCATAAAGAAAGAATGGAATCATCAGTGTGCAGTCACTGATCCCGTGTTCACAATACTTAAATCAATGCCACCTCTCCTGTTTTAGAAGTATCTGGCATTAAGTGCTCCATTCTATTAAAACACACAGAAAATTAAAGTGCACCCTTTTAAACCAATACACATGCCCCACGAAGGATGCCTTTGAAATGTGGATGACAAATGGTTCCAGGCACCTGTTTGACCAAGGCTTAGCTGATCACAGATGCCTCTTCTGGTTCCAGGGTGACTTACCACCCAATTCTGCCATGAAACACCCTTGCAGGCTTTCTAGAGTTGGAAGCTGCCCAGCAATGGATCAGTGGGCTGAGATGCCTTATTGCCATCAGACGTGTTCAAGCACTGGATGAACACTCACTCAAGCACTGTTTCAGATGATACAGAGGAGATTCCTATGAGCACAAGAGCTTTAGAACCACAACCACCAAGGAATCTGAAAATTCGAACACCCTATGGTTTAAAGGAACTGTAGTTTTTCTGAATTGAAGCAAAAAGCTCATATCATCATCTCTCATCGTGATGTACGCTGCTAATGCTTTCATGAACAGTCCGTGGAGCAAAATGATAGAAAGTCTGTTCATGAATTTACTGGTTAATCTAGCATATACAATCCAGTTACTGTGAGCAGTCAGATGGAGAAAAATGATTATGATGAAAAGACCCTAGGGAAAGGATTTTTCTGCTTGAATAGATGAATGTCAAAATTAAATTACTTCCACTGGGAAAAGCATATCAAATTCAAGATGGAAGGAACCACGCACTAAGAAATGGAGACTAGCCCCAGAATAATGTTTCTTCAATTTTTTAAAAGCCACAATCCAAAATACACTTAACATCATGATGCAGCACACACACACACACACACACACACACACACACTTCTAACTGTAACAAAAGTTTCACAAAACAACACTTACCCTTATTATGGGCAATGCGTTCTGACTTCCACTATATTCGGATTTTTAATAATTCTGTTACTGAAGCATAGCAAATAGGCAGAAAAGCACATGATTATAAGTATAGATCTTGATAAATTTTCACACAATAAACACATCTATGTAACCTATATTTTATTCTACTTTTTATTTTTTATTGTAAAATATTTATAACATAAAAAGAACCATGTTAATTCTTAAGTGTGTGGTTCTGTGCATTAATTACATTCACACTGCTGTGCAACCATCACCACCATCCATCTCCAGAACATTTTTTATCTTCCTAATCCAAAACTCCATACCTATTAAACAGTAATTCCCTATTTCCCCTCCTTTGCCTCTGGTAACCTCCATTCTACTTCCTGCATCTGAACTTAACTACTCTAGGTACCTCATAGAAGTGGAATCATATTTGTCCTTTAGTGACTGGCTTCTTTCATTTGGCATAATGCCCTCAAGGTTCTCCATGTTATAGCATGTGTCCAAATTTCTTTCCTTTTTAAGGCTGAGTAATATTCCACTGGATGTATATGTATCCAGATAGATAGATAGATAGATAGATAGATAGATAGATAGATAGATAGAACATTTGGTTTACCTTTTCATTCATCGATGGACATTGCATTGTTCCCGCTTTGTGGCTATTGTGAATAATGCTGCTATGAATATGAGTGTACAAATATCATTTTTAAAAATACTAGTTGCAACACATTAAATTGATTTTCTTGATGTTGAAAACTCTGGTGTATTAGTTCAAAAATGGAAATCAAACATATTCTTTCCTTTGAGCCTGATTAAGCTAAACAGGCCACTTTCAGACTTCACTTCCCTGATTTTTTGAATGGAGAAGAGACTTAGTGTGCCTCAGAAGGGAAGCTGTAGGGGTGGATTTCCTTCCCTTTCACTTTGGAAGCTGCCCCACAGTGAAACGCAATGCCTCACGGGGAAGGGGGACCCCTTCACCTAGCCACCCTGGACACACACTCAGCCTTCCATTGTCTCTTTGTGAAAGTGGGATAGTGTGCTGAGTCAGCCAGGTTTTTCGCATGCTCAGGGTTGAGGTGTGGATCCATAGTTCCTACACTCCCTGCTAAACGAGACGAGCCGAATTGGACTTGCTCAGAACATTTCTGACAGTCCACAGGCTACTCTGAAAGTTATTTACCTGCTGTGACTAACATACTGTATATCCTTTCAAAAAAGTTTGTGAAGAGAAACTACTTCCCTGAGGCATGGGTTTTCTATTGCTGCGTAATAAAATAATAAAGCACCTCAAAATTTTCAACAACAGCAGGCCTCTGGGTTGATGATTGGGCTGGGCTTGGCTCGGTGTTCTCACTGTCTGGCCTGGGGTCACCTGCATGTCGTCCACAGGTTCCAGTGGGGCTGGATGGCCCAAGACGGCCTTCCCACCTGTGCTAGTTGCTGGCTCTCTGATTCTCTGGCTCTCTCATCCTTGTGGAGGCACCCAGGCTTTTCATGGAGGACTCAGGGTTCAGAAGGAGACAAAGGGAGCTGCAAGGCCTTTCAAAGCTCCAGCATGGAAGTCCTATAATATCACTTTCTCCACATTCTATTAGCCAAAGCCAGTCACTAGCCAGCCCAGAGTCCAGGAGTCAGGAAGTCAACTTGACCTTGGATGAATGGGCACAAATATACATGAGAGAGAAGATATAAGACCTGATGTTTGATAGATCAGTAGGGTGACTATAGTTAACATTAATTGATTATATATTTCCAAATAGCTAGAAGAGAATAATTTGAACATTCGTAGAAACAAGAAAAGATAATTATTTAGAGTGATGGATATTGGCAGGGGGCAGTGGCTCACATCTATAATCCTAGCACTCTGGGAGGCCAAGGCGGGTGGACTGCTTGAGTCTAGGAGTTTGAGACCAGCCTGGGCAACATGGCAAAACCCTTTCTCTACAAGAAATACAAAAAATGAGCCGGGTGTGGTGGCACAAGCCTGTGGTCCCAGCTGCTGGGGAGGCTGAAGTGGGAGGGCCGCTTGAGCCTGAGAGGTCCAGGCTGCACTGAGCCATGAGCAAGCCACCACACTCCAACCAGGGCGACAGAGAAAGACTGTTTCACGGGGCGCGGTGGCTCAAGCCTGTAATCCCAGCACTTTGGGAGGCCGAGACGGGCGTATCACGAGGTCAGGAGATCGAGACCATCCTGGCTAATACGGTGAAACCTCGTCTCTACTAAAAAATACAAAAAAACTAGCCAGGCGAGGTGGCGGGCGCCTGTAGTCCCAGCTACTCGGGAGGCTGAGGCAGGAGAATGGCATAAACCCGGGCTGCGGAGCTTGCAGTGAGCTGAGATCCGGCCACTGCACTCCAGCCTGGGTGACAGAGCGAGACTCCGTCTCAAAAAAAAAAAAAAAAAAAAAGACTGTTTCAATTAAAAAAAAAAAAAAGTGATGGATATCCCAATTACCTGATTTGATTATATGAATGTATCAAATTATCACACGTACTCTGAAAATATGTACATCTAACATGTGTCAATAAAACTAAATATGTAAATAAATAAACGTGATCTCTTGATGATAGAAGCGGCAAAGTCACAGTGAACCAGAGCATACAGAGAGACAGGAGGAATTACTGCAGCCATCTTTGCCAGAGTCTACCACTCTCCACCACAACCTGCCAACAATCTATAACATCCTATTACTGCTTCTTTTTACTTTCCTGCAAATAAGCTCATGCAAATCTTATTTCTAAAAAGTAGGGTTTTGACCCAACATCCTTACTTCTGATAATTTACTTACAGATCTACCTGCACAACACAAAATGATATATGTACAGGATTACCCATGTGGCACACTTCATAATTAAAAACAACCCAAGTATCCATTAATAGAGGACTACTTAAATAAATTATGGTACACCAACAGGAGAGGACACTATACAACTATAAAAGAAAAAAAGAAGCCCTTGCGTATTGACACAAAAACCCTAGGATATACTGTTGACTGACAAAAATCAAAGTGCTGAGCAATATCCACTGTATCCCAAAAGTCTTAGTGCAGTTCGAAACTTTTATAATGTTAGAAGTCCAAGTACTATAAACATAGAAGAAACACGACTTGAAAACTTAATTGTATAAATTTATTTCTTTTTTAGATTCATCCTGCATATACTTATTATTATTATTATTTAATTAATTAACTAAATAATTGTTGAGACAGAGTCCTACTCTGACATACAGGCTGGAGTGCAGTGGTTCGATCTTGGCTCACGGCAACCTCTGCCTCCCAGGTTCAAGTGATTCTCCTGCCGCAGGCTCCCAAGTAGCTGGGATTACAGGCACAAGCCACCATGCCTGGCTAATTTTTGTATTTTTAGTAGAGATGGGGTTTTGCCATGTTGGCCAGGCTGGTCTCAAACTCCTGACCTCAGATGATCCACTCCCTTTGGCCTCCCAAAGTGTTGGGATTACAGACTTGAGCCACTGCACCTGGCTCATATTATTTTTAATTACGTACAAAGATCTAACATGTCGCTCAGAGACCATTTCACCCACTGCTCTGTTTGGTCACCAGTCTCTTGTCTGTCTCTTCAGCAATGGTGAAGTGCATACCCTTTCCTTGGGGAAGAGAAATCCAGGGTTTGTCGAGGTTGCTGTTGGCATCTTTCCCATGAACCACATCAAAAGAACCAGGGTGCCTCTCTCTGTTGGTGACCACACCAATTCTTCCCAGGTTAGCACCTCCAGTCACCATACACAGGTTCCCAGTGTCGAACTTGATGAAACCAGTAATCTTGCCATTCTCCAAATCAATCTGAACGGTGTCATTCACCTGGATGAGGGGATCAGGGTAGCAGATGGTGTGAGCATCATGAGTCACCAGATGAGGGGTTCCTTTTGTGCCCACAAAAATTTGTCTCACTTTGCACAACTTGTACTTGGCCTCCTCAGGTGCAATATCATGTACAGGAAAGGGAGCCTTGGTGTCACAGATCAGAGGGAAATTCTCTGCCATCTTGTCAGTGCTCATGACATCCATGAATTCAGCAGGGTAGGTTGCATTAGTTCAGACCTTGCCATTGATCTTAATGAAACTGTGCATGCAAATCTTCGTTACTTCATCTCGTGTCCGACATACTTAAGTCTGCTCTTTAGGAAAAGATGAGGGAGAGACACTCTCTTAGCTTGTGGGGATGGGTGGATCGATGAGGAGCAAACACACGGGTCAGTTTATTCAGCATCAAATGCTATGGAGCTGCTGCCCGCTTCAGATGCTTCTTGGGACCACAACCATGACTGCGTTAGGCAAGGAAAGAGCTTTTATTTTTTTTTTTGTTTTTGAGACAGGGTCTCTGTTGCCTAGGCTGGAGTGCAGTAGTGCCATCACAGCTCACTGCAGCCTCAACCTCCTGGGCTCAAGCGACCCTCCTACCTCAGTCTCTGAAGTAGCTGGGAACCACAGGCATGTACTACCACACCTGGCTAATTTTCTTTTTTGGGGGGGTAGAGACAGGGTTCTGTCATGTTGCTAGGCTGGTCTCAAACTCCTGAGCTCAAACAATCCACCTACCTCAGTCTTCCAAAGTGCTGGGATTACAGGCATGAGCCAACATGCTCAGCCTTGTATACATTTCTTATTCACTTAGTCTTGTGAATTTGGAATAATAAATTTTAAACAGTTTTTTTGTTTCATTATTGTTTTCTATCTTTGATCAGAGATACTGAAACAAAAAATAAAATGTGCTATTTAAAATTCACAAAACTAAATAAGCATAAAAGAGATTTATATAATAAAACTTCCAAGTGATGTTTGTAGCATTTATAATTCTGAAGTTATTAATGCCTAAAGTTCCACCAAGGCTTTTGGGTTACCCTATACAGGGTATGCTAACTTGCATTTAAGAAAAAAGTGGATTCCATATCTTTGCTATTGTGAACAGTGGAAATATGGTACATACACACCATGGAGTACTATGCAGCCATAAAAAGAAAGAGATCATGTTTTTGTGGGAACATGGATGGAGCTGGAAGCCATTATCTTTCGCAAACTAATGCAGAAACAGAGAACCAAATACTATATGTTTTCATGTATAAGTGGGAGCTAAATGATGAGAACACATGGACACAAAGAGGGGAACAACACACACTGGGGCCTACTTGAGGGCAGAGGGTGGAAGGAGGGAAAGGATCAGAAAAAATAACTACTAGGTATTAGGCTTAGTACCTGGGTGACGAAATAATCGGTACAACAAACCCCCATATCACGAGTTTACCTATATAACAAACCTGCACATGCATCCCTGAACCTCAAATAACAGTTTAAAAAAAAGAAAAAGCAAAAGAAAAAGGTGGAAATAGTTGTCTTCATTTCCTGTGGTTTCTGTAACAAACTACTACTAACTTAGTGGTTTAAAATAACACAAATTTATTCACTGCTAGTTCTGGAAGTCTGAAGCCTAAGGAATGCTGCCTTCCTGGAGGCTCTAGGAAATAATCCATTTCCTTGCCTTGTTAACTTCTAGAGGCTGCCTGCATTCCTTGGTTCGTGGCCCCTTCCTCCATCTGCAAAACCGACAGTATAGCATCTGCCAAGTTCTTTTTTCGGACTCTGACCCTCCTGCCTCCCCCTTAGAAGGTCCCCTGTGGTTACATTGGGCCCACTGGGGTAATCCAGAATAATCTCCAATCTCAAGATCCTCAGTTCAATCACATCTGCAAAGTCCTTATTCCACATAAAGTAACAAATAGGTTTTGGGGATTAGCACACGGACATTTTTGGGAGGCCATTATTCTGACAACCACAGAAGTATATTGATTTTTGTTTGTATCTGCATAATGATACACTGGAAGGATGTATTAAAAAGTAGTATAGGCCGGGCGCGGTGGCTCAAGCCTGTAATCCCAGCACTTTGGGAGGCCGAGACGGGCGGATCACGAGGTCAGGAGATCGAGACCATCCTGGCTAACACGGCGAAACGCCGTCTCTACTAAAAAATACAAAAAACTAGCCGGGCGTGGTGGCGGCGCCTGTAGTCCCAGCTGCTCGGGAGGCTGAGGCAGGAGAATGGCGGGAACCCGGGAGGCGGAGCTTGCAGTGAGCTGAGATCCGGCCACTGCACTCCAGCCTGGGCGACAGAGCGAGACTCCGTCTCAAAAAAAAAAAAAAGGGTAGTAGAAGTGGTTACTTATGGGGGCAGAGAGGAATGAGAACAGAATGAAAGTGAGAATTCTTAACGAATATCATTTTATTTATGAGGATTTGATATCTGAATATATTAGTGAATTATCTATTCAAAAATAA
Source organism: Piliocolobus tephrosceles (assembly GCF_002776525.5). Lineage (NCBI taxonomy): Eukaryota > Metazoa > Chordata > Mammalia > Primates > Cercopithecidae > Piliocolobus > Piliocolobus tephrosceles. Next base: position 69,634,816 of record NC_045451.1, on the reverse strand, counting down.
AATGAATAATGTTTAGTTTCGGGTATCTCTAGCTCGGGACACTTAGATTTTTGTAAATTCAGATGTCACGGACATAACGCTAAAATGGCTGAATTGATCCTATAGATTTGGAACCACATGAGTTTACTTACATGCAATGAACTATGCATTCTATGCGCAGCAAGTCTGGAATCTGTCTTCCGTTCCTTCTCACGAAGGAAATGTGAAGTCAGTGTGACTAACCAGTGGCTCCGGTTCACCCTGGGACATCTTAGCATGGTTCAGGCTTCCCAGCTCTTCCTGCGGGCACGGCGTTCCCTGCCTTCAGGATTTCAGGATAAGCTGCAGCCCGGTCGTGGCCTCTGCTGTGCAGTCACCTATGCTGGGGTGATTTGCGTTTTCAGCCTCTGCCTGTCAAATGAACTGCGCTGGGCCAGGTTTCAGGAACTGTGGGCCCACCCCACTGAGATGGGGGGAGGGAGGATAGGTCCTCGTGTCCTTAAAGCACTTTAGTCCCTGAGGCTGCTGCTTGGTGTTTGTGTGTGAGCCAGCTCTGACTCACCAAACCGAGAAGAAAAAACTTCCACCGAGAACGATTTGCCAAGGAAATGTGCTCAGGCCCACGCGGCAGTGAGTCCAGCAGTTCGGACGGAACCTGAGAGGAGGCAGTTGGGGAAATAAACAGAGCGCCAACTCGACAGTCAGCGCCCCTGTGCTGGCAACCTGCGATGGGAGAGGTTCCTCTGCCTTCATGGCTGCTTCCTTCACAGATTCACGCTTGGCAGGTGACCTGCGAGCTCTCACTTGCCTGCGGTGGGCGCCCCAGGGTCTGCCCTCCTCCCCCACCTCCTCCTTGGGCAGGAGCCTGGTTTGTTTTTATTTTTGGTTGTGCCAGAAGGAAACTGCACTTTGAGGAAGAAAAACAGTTGCTGGTTGTTTAGGAGGGGCAGTCGAATCCGAGACGGCCTTGTCTTCTGCAGAAAACAAGCGGGGCGCAAATCAACCCAGGCGCAGCCACGGGGCCGCGGTCCCGCTGAGTCACAGCCCGCTCAGCGCTCAGCGTGACTCAGGGCCGGCAGCCTCCCTGAGGCAGCTGTGAGTGGTCCCAGGCGGAGGAAGCGGCGACTCTTTCGTCTACGGCGCCTCCAGACTCATTTCCTTCCTCCGGAGGTCAGGTGCCCCCGTGGGGCGCGGTTGGGGGTACCAGGCACCTCTGCATACAGCTCCCAGAGAGCGGCCATCCGGCAGGGCCCTGGGCCGCACGGCCTGGCTGAGGGGCTGGGCCTGCCTGGCCCCGCCTCCGCCACGGGCTGTGCCCTCAGACCTTGCAGCCTGTTTCCAACACACCCATTAGTCTCAAGGTCAAGTCGGGTAAGAGGGCCTGCAGGGATTACAACAATAGAAATGTAAGACAAAGTCGCAAATGTAAGAAGTCACGTGTGCTCCTTTCTGCCTGCAGCAGAATTTCACGAAGCCCCAGCCTCGTGGCAACTTGCTGCTCTTGGGGAAAGATGCTTTGAGGACACAACAGGCTAGAGCACACGACCCCCAACTCTCTTGCCTGAGTCACTATATTCCTTAAAAGATAAATGAGGCCGGGCGCGGTGGCTTAAGCCTGTAATCCCAGCACTTTGGGAGGCCGAGACAGGCGGATCACGAGGTCGGGAGATTGAGACCATCCTAGCTAACACGGTGAAACCCCTTCTCTACTAAAAAATACAAAAAACTAGCCGGGTGAGGTGGCGGGCGCCCGTAGTCCCAGCTACTGGGGAGGCTGAGGCAGGAGAATGGAGGGAACCCCGGAGGCGGAGCTTGCAGTGAGCCGAGATCCGGCCACTGCACTCCAGGCTGGGAGACAGAGCGAGACTCCGTCTCAAAAAAAAAAAAAGTCCCCGCCGGGCGCGGTGGCTCAAGCCTGTAATCCCAGCACTTTGAGAGGCCGAGACGGGCGGATCACGAGGTCAGGAGATCGAGACCATCCTGGCTAACGCGGTGAAACCCCGTCTCTACTAAAAATACAAAAACTAGCCGGGTGAGGTGGCGGCGCCTGTAGTCCCAGCTACTGGGGAGGCTGAGGCAGGAGAATGGCGGGAACCCGGGAGGCAGAGCTTGCAGTGAGCTGAGATCCGGCCACTGCACCCCAGCCCGGGCGACAGAGCGAGACTCCGCCTCAAAAAAAAAAAAAAAAAAAAAGTCCCTTGATTCAAAAATATAAATTTTAAAATCATTTGTCTGGCCCTTAGCAGGCACTCAATAAATATCTGTCACTTATGAGGTTGGCTTAGGTCAGCGTGGACAGAACACAGGGGCAGCCTTGAGTGGTTTACGGAGGGCTCATCTATGGGAGGCAAGGCAGGGTTGTCCAGTTTTCTTCACTGCAAACCATGTTGAGCTTACAATGAGTGCAGATAAATTTTACTTCTGGGGACTCTTCTTTTTTAAACGTGCTATGACTTTCTTTCTTTAATAAATATCCCTTGGCTCAAAGTTGAGGACAGAGATCAGGAAGCAACTCTTCAGCACCAATAGAGAAAGAGTAGACATAAAAATACCGTGATGGAGGAATCTCACTGTGTTCCCAGGAGTTCTGGAAGTGCATGGTAACCCCCATCCCTCCCTCCCTACCAAATGAGATGTTTGTGGAATCAGTTAGGTGAGCATTACCTCTCAGCTTGGGAGTATCTGTTCAATTCTTGGATCTGTAATTATTCCTGGGTCCAGAAGAAAAAAGATACAAAGTAGTCAAAATAAAATAGACTCTTAATGAATCCATGACTGCTAATAGCCAGGGTGGCTGTGATTTTTCCAGGCCAGAGACCTGTTCCATCAAGCCCGTGTTAAACGCAGGAACTTTGAAACCCTGGGACACTAATCTACCTCTATTTATAAGTTGAAAAAATTTATTTATCTCTCTTTCTTACGTCAAAAAGAACTTAAGGTAGCTTACTGAGATCCCAGAGTATAGCCAGGAGGAATAAAATTGAAGTGGAAGAGAAAAGGAAAGGAAAAACAAGAATGAAGATATGAAATGAAGCTTGCAGTTAATTTAAAAATGTGCACAGATAGGCCATAATGCTGATGCTTCATTTTTCTTTTTCTGCTAGAGAAGAGAAACCCAATAAATTTGCACAGGGACAGATGCTCAGGGGAAAGGAAAGAGCTCTGCCTTGCACTTGTACAGAAAGGAAATGAGGCAGCAGAGGAAAGACCAGTGGAGAGGACAGCAGCAAGGCAGAAAGGGGCAGAAGGCGACAGAACATGCGCGTCAGGGACAAGGAAATTTCTAGAAAGAAGGCGCCAGCAGGCACGATTTCGGCGAATCCCAGTTGGTCTGCTGTGGTAGTGGGATGACTTATTGGATATGAAAGATCGGAGGACAAGACACCAAAATGGTCTTGTCTGATCTCAATACCAATACCACCCTATATTTTTATTTTACTCTATGTTTATAGAATAGTTCACACATATTCTTATTACAGACTTGATTTTTCACATTTAAGTAGCCAACATTACAAAATATTGTTAAGCCTCTTCCTTTTTTTTTGGCTGGGCAGCCTTATCATAGGCATGTATATTATTTCTGATAAGGTTCATGAATTATTGAAGGGTGGGGGGTGCAGTGTGGTCTTTTAGAAAAGGCATTGTTTTGGAGTCTGAAGAACCTGGCTTTGAAAGTCAGCTCTTCAACTTGATAGATGAGTATGAGTGACTTTAATTTATCTAGAAAATGAAGATGTAACCCACATATCTCTTGTCCAGGATATGCTTCATAAATGCTAGCTATTGCTGAAAATAGTTTATAATATCCCCATTACTTCATTACTTCCTTTTTTTTTTTAGACAGAGTTTAACTCTTGTTGCCCAGATTGGAGTGCAATGGCACAATCTCGACTCACTGCAACCTCTGCCTCCCAGGTTCAAGAGATTCTCCTGCCTCAGCCTCCTGACTAGCTGGGATTACAGGCATGCACTATCACACCAGCTAATTTTTTGTACTTTCTTAGTAGAGACGGGGTTTCGCCGTGTTGGCCAGGCTGGTCTTGAACACCTGACCTCAGGTGATCTGCCTGCTTTGGCTTCTCAAAGTGCTGGGATTACAGGCATGAGCCACTGTGACCCACTCCCCATTACTTCTTTTTAGGACCCAAAGTTGGGGACCATTAGTCTATGTGCAGTCATGCCTTGTTATCTGTGGGGGACTAGTTCCAGGAACTGTTGGTAAAATGCCTACATGACACAGCTGAATTTCTCCCTTGCTCTAACTCTGCTTATCTTTAAGAAACAGGACACCTGCGGTAAAAAGTTCCCTTTGTAACCAGACCGGTTACAAAGCCTACCCCAGGTATCCGACCAGATGACTTCAAAAAGACCTCGGGCTTCATTATAATCTAGTTTCCATGCCAAATGACACTTCCACCAGGGTCAGGACAGTTGCTGGTACCCATGACAATGACCAGAAGAAGCCATAAACAGACAAAAAGAAGGCAGCCCCTGGTTCCAGGAAGTGTACCACCCAATTCCAGAAAAGACATGGATATTCCTCCTCTTGCTTTTAATGTCCAGCCATCATTAAGGAAACCGTATACTGTAACCCCCTCAGCCCTCACTAGTTGAGAAGTTGATTGGTGAGCTAAGCTTCCACTTCTCAATTCAGTGGCCATTGAATAAGGCCTGCACCACCTGACACTCACTTTGGTGTTGTGTATTGGTCTCACTGCCCCAAACAGGGAAAGACCCCATTTTTGTGGGGGACCAGCTCTGTTGGTAACAGAACCCCCATCATGAATATCAAAATCTGAGAATCTGAGGATGCTCCAGTCCCTGATATAAAGTAGTGTAGCATTTACATGGAACCTATGCACATCCTCCACACACTTTAAATTATCTCTGCATGACTTACAATACCTAGCACAATGTAAAGGCTTTGTAGAGAGTTGTACTTTATTGTTTAGGGAATAATGATGAGGACAAAAAGTGTGCACGTGTTCAGTACAGACACAACCAACAAGTTTTATTTTTATTTTTATTTATTTATTTATTTTTTTGAGACGGAGTCTCACTCTGTCGCCCAGACTGGAGTGCAGTGGCGCGATCTGGCTCACTGCAAGCTCCGCCTCCCAGGTTCGTGCCATTCTCCTGCCTCAGCCTCCCGAGTAGCTGGGACTACAGGCGCCCGCCACCACGCCTGGCTAATTTTTTATATTTTTAGTAGAGACGGGGTTTCACTGTGTTAGCCAGGATGGTCTCGATCTCCTGACCTTGTAATCTGCCCGCCTCGGCCTCCCAAAGTGCCGGGATTACAGGCACGAGCCACCATGCCCGGCTAGTTATTTTTTATTTTTTATTATTTTTTAATACTTTCAGTCTGTCAGTGGCGGAATCCACAAATGGGGACCCCATGGGCATGGAGGGCTGACTGTATTTCCTCCTGTACAAAGAAACTACCTCTAGCTGGTGAAGAGGAAATTATTCACTCATAGTGATGTGGTCTAATGTAGTTCTTCTCAAGTTTTTTGACCATGACCTAGAATAGGAAATGCATTTACGTTGCTACCCTGTACACACATACTTACCTACAACTGAAAAGAAAAAGTCCTGAAACAGAGTTTTGTGTGTGTGTGTGTGTTTCCATTCCATTTAATGAAAAATGGCTGGTCAAGACTCACTAAATTAATTTCATGACCTACTAGTGGGTCTCAGTCTACAGCTTGAAAAACACCTGGCCTAAGCCAGGTGCAGTGGTGTGTGCCTGTAATCCCAGCTGCTACTGTGAGGCTAAGGTGGGAGGCTTGCTTGAACCCTGGAGTTTGAGGCTATAGTGCACCATAATCACTCCTGTGAATAGCCACTGCACTCTAGCCTAGGCAAGACAGTGAGAATCCATCTCTGAAAATAAATAATTAATAAATAAAGATTTTAAATAAATTAAACTGAAAACAAAAAGAAACGAAAAACCCACTGGTCTAATAGTCTTGTTCTATGAATACGTGTGGTGTATATGAATTTAGTTCCATTACAACTTTCAGACCAAGATTTAATGGGTTATTTCATTTTTAAAAATCAAAGTAAATTAATTCCCAAGTGCCCACTCTCTAGACATTATTGAAAAAAGTATTGGTCAGCATTGTGGTTCTTTTCTCTCACCTTCTTGGGGTCCTGCAACAGTCACAGGGTCTTATGCAATCTGGACTTTTGGGGACGGCCTTTAGTTCTTGGATCTGATTTCTTTTCTTTTTGAGAGACAGAGCCTCCCTCTGTTGCCCATGCTGGAGTGCAGTGGCATGGTCATAGCTCACTGCAGCCTTGAACTCCTGGGTTCAAACAATTCTCCCAATTCAGCCTACTGAGCAGCTGGGACACTGTGCCACCGTGCCTGGTTAATTTTTAGATTCTTTTGTAGAGATGGAGGTCTCACTATGTTGTCCAGGCTGGTCTTGAGCTCCTGACCTCAAGCAATCCTCCTGCCTCAGCCCCCCAAAGCTCTAGGATTATAGGTGTGTGCCTGGATGGATCTGGTTTATTGTGGGTTTTAAGAGATGGAGGACAACACTACTCCCATAAGAAGCTGGCCCAGACAGCCTTGCTGGACCCAGGACACAGCCCCCTAGGTGTAGCATGCAGCCAGTCCCTGAGGTACCGCCCCCACATGGGGTCTGCAGTGCAGCAAGTCCCTTCTCTCCTGGGATTCACTCTTTACTCCCTTCCAGAAATAGGAGAATTTTCTTCTAAGCTACTCTTATTTGCCAAGCAAGTGTGAGAGCATCTCCCTTATCCAGGACTGTGAGTCACTGCTTCTTACCTCCGTCCTGCAGCCCTGGAAGCCCCAGGTCTCCTGAGATCAAATCCTTGTATGCCTTGAACGCCCGTGGCCAGGGAATAGATGGTTCATGGGCCCATTGTTCCACCTGAATGTGCCATGGAAAGCAACAGTCAGCACCCCCGGCTGCTCTCCATAACCAGAGTGGAGTCAAAGGGATCGCTGGTGGGCACAGGCTCATGCCTGTAATCCCAGCACTTTGGGAGGCTGAGGCAGGTGGATCACTTGAGGTCAGGAGTTCAAGACCAGCCTGGGCAACATGGTGAAACTCTGTTAAAAAAAATTACAAAAATTAGCCGGGCGTGGTGGTGCGTGCCTGTAATCTCAGGTACTCTGGAGACTGAGGCAGGAGAATTGCTTGAATCCAGGAGGTGGAGATTGCAGTGAGCCAAGATGGTGCCGCTGCACTCCAGCCTGGGTGACAGAGTGAGACTTTGTCTCAAAAAAAAAAAAAAAAGGGACCACCGAATGGAGTCACATTCGACCTCACTGCAGAGAACATGCAAATTTTCCTCCATTCGTGTGTTGGAATTAACTATGTTTAGTTTTGATCTCATGTGCTTGAGAAAGCAAAAAAAGCAATGCTGCTTTCTAAGACATGAGCTTAAGGAGTAAATAGATGTAGTGATTTTCCCCCCCACCCCCATCTCTGTATTTATATTTTTAAGGGAGTTGAGAATGAAAAAACTTTCATTCAACCCTTTTCTCTGTTCTCCAGATCTCTCTTGCCCACTGCTTATACGTGACTAAGAGGCCCATTCTAGAGGTGTGCATGGGAGCATGATGGCAGTACCACCTCCCCCAGAATCCACAAGGGGTTTTGGGATGCATGGACAAATATACAAAATATGTACTCATGTGAGAATTGGGAGCTTACTGATTGGCCACCAGTTTGCCCTAGGCCTAAGCTACAAACAACGTAAACTCAAGATAGACTTGGATGGTGAAAATGGTGACAATGAAGTGTTTAGCTTTCTATGCCTTCCATACTTTATGTTTATAGTTTACAAAGTGGGAATTTCCTGCCCTAATTCTTCTTTTTTCTTTTCTTTCTCTTTTTTTTTTTTCTGAGAAAGAATCTTGCCCTGTTGCCCAGGCTGGAGTGCAGAGGCGCAATCTTGGCTCACTGTAATCTCTGCCTCTTAGGTTCAAGTGATTCTCCTGCCTCAGCCTCCAGAGTAGCTGGAACTACAGGCATGAGCAACCACGCCTGTCTAATTTTTGTATTTTTAATAGAGATGGGGCTTCACTATGTTGGCCAGGCAGGTCTTGAACTCCTGACCTCAAGTGATCCACCCGCCATGGCCAAGAGTGCTGGGATTACAGGCACGAGCTTCTCTTTTCTTTATATGAATTCTATTATTGCAATCATTTATTACTTTATCTAAATTAATATACCTGGAAAATTCTACTAAAGTTATGTTCTTTAATGCTTTTATAATGATGCCCTGTGTATATCTTTATTGATGTAATTATAATACAATTGTGTTAAATCTATCGATCAATGAGTGGGTATGTGCCAACTTAATTTCATAATCAAATTGCTTAAAACCATAATAATAACAATAAATCTTATAAGCAGACAGAGGTAAGAGACATATTACATACATAGTAACAAGGCAAGAATGACAGTCAACTAGTTTTTCATCAGTAAAAACTGCAAGCCAGAGTTGGAGAATCATCTGGCTGGATTTTGTAAATGGAATTTGAAAGTCTCTGTATTTTAGTAGACAAATATAATCCATTTACATTTATATTGCTTACTGATACGTTGAATTTTTTTGCTATCATCTTATTCTAGGTTTCTCATTTACCATGTTTCCCCCTCAATCCCTCCTTGACTTTCATTGACTTGATTGGGTTTTTCATTATTTTCCTTTACCCACCTGTATTAGTCTGTTCTCATGCTGCCAATAAAGACATACCTGAGTCTGGGTGATTTATAAAGGAAAGCAATCCCAGCTTTAATGGGTTTAATGGACTCACAGTCCCACACGGCTTCTGGAGGGCCTCACAATCATGGCAGAAGACCAAGGTAGAGCAAAGGGATGTCTTACATGGTGGCAGGCAAAGAGAGCTTGTGCAGGGGAACTCCCCTTTATAAAACTATCAGATCTCATGAGACTTATTCACTACCATGAGGACAGCATGGGAAAAACCCGCCCACATGATCCAGTTACCTCCCACTGGGTCCTTCCCATGACACGGGAATTATGGGAATTACAATTCAAGATGAGATTTGGGTGAGGACACAGCCAAACCATATTACTACCCCCATTATCAAATTAACAAATTATCTATTTGATGTTCTCAATTTTTAACACAGATATTTACTTAGATTTTAAGGTCACTTAATGTTTCCGTCCTTCACCTTAACAACAGAAGCACCTTGGAATTCTTCATAATCAACCTTCTCTCTCCTGTGTTATCATTTTCTGGTACTTTAATTCTTGTTTTTACCCCTGACCCCCACTATTATTTTTTACAGCAAATTTTTTAGTACTATTATTATTTACAGCAAATGCTTATTTAGATTTACCAGTATATTTACCACATGCTTCTTGCATACCACCCAAATTAATTCTTCCTATAGTACATTTTAAGTTAGTTGTTTCAGAGAAGTCAGAATAGTAAACTTGCTTGTCTGAAAACATTTTTATTTTGCTTTCACTCTTGAATGACAGTGTAATTGGGTGTGGAATTCTAAAGAGACAGTTATTGTTTTTCTCAGAACTTTGAAATATTATTTCATTGTTGTTTGATTTCTGTTGTTGAGAAGTCTTCTCTAGTATAAGTGCCATTCTTTGACAAATAACCTGGTAGCTTTTAAGATTTTTTTTCTTTGTTTTTGTTGATTTGCTCTTTCATTACAATGTGTTGAGATGTGACTTTGTTTTTGTTTTTCTTGATCAGGTCCCTATAGGTTTCTTTAATCTGAAGACAATTTCCTTCTCCCATTCAGGAAAATTTTCAGCCTTTACATTTTATCTCCCTCATGCTCTCTCTCTTTTTTTTTGAGACAGGGCCTTCCTCTGTAACCTAGGCTGAAGTGCAGTGGCACGATCATGGCTCGCTACATCCTCAACCTCCTGGGCTCAAGTGATCCTCCCACCTCAGCCACTCCAGTAGCTGGTTCTACAAGCACATGCCACCATGCCTGGCTAATTTTTAAAAAAAATTTTAGTAAACGTAAAGTCTTGCTGTGTTGTCCAGACTGTTTTCAAACTCCTGATCTCAAACAGTCCTCCTGCCTTGGCCTTCCAAAGTGTTGGGATTACAGGCATGAGACACTGCCCTCAGCCAAGCCTGTACATTTCAAACCCTTCCTTCCCCCTTCTAGGTTTTTCCGGTGTTTCCTTCTGTAATTGTTAATATGCATATTTTGGTATTTCTCATTCTATATTTCATGTATCTTTGCCTTTCTTTGGTATTTTCATCTAGATGCTACAGACTCTTTTTTAGACTTATATTTCAATTCACTAAGTTTCTATCCAGCTGGGTCTAGTATCCTGTTTTTCCATTTGTTGCGTTTTTAATTTCAGTAACTGTATTTTATTATTTTCACAATTTATATTTAATTTCCTTTAAAAACATATTCCTTTCTCATATTACTCTGTACTTATAATTTCTATCCCTTCTTTCATGTCTAAATATTTTAAAGAAACATTTTATAATATGTTTTAGCTTATTCTATTACCTGTAGTTTTGTGGAACGCAAATTCCCGTTTGTTATTCCTTGTGACTTTCCCATTCTTCATGAAATCTAGAACTTTTTCTTGTGAATTTACCTTCACCGAGGGTACCTAGGCTGCCATGTATTCTAGGATGTCTTAGTTTGCTAGCGCTGTTACAACAAAATACCATGGAATGGGTGGCTTAAGCAAATGACATTTCTTTTCCTGTTTTTTGGAAGAGTCTCACTTAGTCACCCAGGCTGAGTGCAGTGGTGTGATCATAGTTCACTGCAACTCCAGGGCTCAAGTGATCCTCCCACATCAGCCTACCCAGTAGCTGAAACTACAGGCACACAGCACCACACCTGGCTAATTTTTTGTATTTTTAATAGAGACGGGGGTTTCGCTATGTTGTCCAGGCTGCTCTGGAACTTCTGAGCTCAAGTGATCCGCCTGCCTTGTCCTCCCAAAGAGCTGGGATCACAGGTGTAATTATAATTAATAAAAGATGGTTATTTTCTCACAGTTATGGAGGCTTGGAAGCCCAAGATCAAGGTGCTGGTTGCTTTCTCCTGAGGCCTCTGTCCTCGGCTTGCAGAGGGCTGCCTTTTCGCTGCATGTTTACTTGGCTTTTCTTCTGTGTGTGTACATCCCTGGCATTTCTTCCCTTATAAGGACACCAGTCATTCTGATCTCATTTAACCTGAACTACCTTCATAAAAGCCCTGCCTCTAAATACAGTCACCTTGGGGGTTAAGGCTTCAACATGTGAATTTTCAGGGGACACAAATCAGTTCACAACAGGGGTAAAGAAATATTTCTCCAGGACAGTTTTGCATGTGCCTCTGCTGTGTTTCTCGTGGTTTCACCCATTTCCAAATTCCAGAAGAATTTTTATATTAATTTCTGAGCTTGGGGGTTTTACCATACACAACTTGTAAATTCAGATCTCACACCTCCATTTTGATTTATGGTAGGTGGCTCTTTTTCCAGGGACTAGAGTAGACAGCAATCTTCTTGCTCTTCCTCAGGCAAGTGGGAAGAGTTTTTCAACTCATAGGTTCATGAAAGAAATGGAATTTGAGACTCGACATTATGCAAGAGCCTCCCTTCCCATGGCCCTGAGCCTAACTCTCCTGTCTCAGTCCACGTGTTAAAACGCCAACTCCCAGCCAATAAGACCTTCATCGGGGGATGGTCCCCTGTGGGCCATGCTGCTGCAGCTCTTAAGTGCCTCTCTAGTTTTGCTCTCTTTTTTATTTTGGATCCGTTTCCTAAAACTTGTAAGCTGGGCTCTACATTTGAATCTATTTTTAGGGGGTTCTATTTCATCTTGAATGTTTATGTGTTTAGAGAAAGATGGTGTGAGAGGGCAATAACTTTCTTCCATGTCTATATAATCCACTATATTGACCAAAATTCATTCTGGAAGCTTGTCTGTCTTCAGTGGCCCCAGGCAGTGGCGGGCAGCATTCTTTCCGTGTCAAAGCTCGTGTCCTCTGTGGGATATCCCACTGTTTTCCTGCTTCCTGAGCGACATCTTTCAATCTTAGTTTATACAGCAGAAATTATTGCTGGACGCTCACTGAGGTTCTTCATGGCTATGTTACATTCTATCCCCTCGTCTTCCTTGGAGGATTTATCAGGTTCTTTCCTGCTCTTGCCTTCCCTGGGGAAATGTTTTGTTTGTTTGTTTGTTTTTTACATCAATTATCTTAGACGACAAACTCAACAAAAATAACTGCCACCGGGGGAAAAGATTTTAGTTTCTCTATGACCATTAAAATGTGGCTGGTCACGTTTCTGAGGAAAAAAAAAAAACTTGAAAAAGACACCAAAACCTGGGTGTCCTGCTTGAGATGTTTTTGTAGGTCAAAAGAGTCCTGAAATCTTTAGGCTAAGCGTAGCTCCAGTCACTGCTAGCAACAGTCACTGCTAGCAAGGCTCCTCAAGCTCACATTTCCTTTCTTTTCCAGCAGATTCTCAGTGAGGCCTCCCGGGAGGGAGCTATATGCTGACAGCACCAATGAGCTGACCGTGATGGAAAGGCAGCCCCAAGGGGGTTCACAGAATACAGACTTCACAGTGGAGGAAGCGACAGCAATAATTACAAAATGGGGAGAAATGCAAAGAGCTAATGGATTTTTGAGCTCTATTTTTTTTTTTTTCTTCTTGAGACGGAGTTTCGCTTTTGTTGCCCAGGCTGGAGTGCAGTGGCGCCATCTCAGCTCACTGCAACCTCTGCCTCCCAGGTTCAAGCGATTCTTCTGCCTCAGCCTCCTGAGTAGTGGGGACTTACAGGCATGCACCACCATGCCCGGCTAATTTTTGTATTTTTAGCAGAGATGAGGTTTCGCCATGTTGATCAGGCTCTCAAACTCCTGACCTCAGGTGATCCAACCGCCTCGGCCTCCCAAAGTGCTGGGATTACAGGCGTGAGCCACCGTGCCTGGCCGCTCTATTTTCAACAATACAAGTGGAATTATGTTTTTAGATATTAGATTCTATGCAATTTAAAGGTCTCCTGGTGATTTCAACATTTGGGGTCTCCTGTAGTTATTCTGTCTAATCAATTCCTTCTGAAGAAAAAGAATAAAAGATGACATTTCCCCCTCTGCATATTACTTAACTTGGAAAGGTTTCCCTTAGAAGCTAAGAAATGTTCTGTTGCTTAATTACTTACCATGGCAAACATCCTTTCCTTTAAATGGAAATCTGTTGGACAATAATTGCTTTAAAGGCATCCTAATGGTAGCTAAAAGTGACAAAAATGCTATAGATGAACTTAAATATGAACATAGACTGTGCTTTCCTGACATTCTGGATGCTGAAGTTTTCCTCTTAGGTCAGCTACTTGCACAAAAGAACTGGAGAAAGTGACTGTTCCCTATTGTCCTGAATCTCTAAATCGACCTGTGCTGTCCCACCACCCTGCCGCAGAATGACAATAAGGTTAATGCGTGCTTTTGATGACAAGGATAGATGGCAAAATTCCTAGCTCTATCTCAGATCTCCTGTGTCACCTTACTTACCCTCTCCGAGTTTATTTACTTGTCTGTAAAGAATCTGACAAAAAAATATGAGGCAACCACATTCCAATCCAAAGAGCTAATGGTAGGAAAAAGAAACCAGCACCAAACAAGATTAAAGACGTAGAATTCACGAGGGGCTGAAAGCATCCAACATCAACAGATGCAGAGGAGCCATCACAGTGGATTAGTGGCTGTGAGGTTTAGGGGGCTAGGCACTAATCCGGGATTCTAGAAACTAGGGCTGCAACTAAAAGATAATACATGTTTTGCCCTATGCTAGTTAAAATGCTTTTAAGCAGCACAAATATAGAGGCATCTGCAAAATGAGGGCATCCAACCATCTGTTACCATTCCTGATCACCTGAATACAGCCTTCCTCTCAGCTCCCTCGAAGCTAGGCAGTCCTGCAGCCTGCAAAAAGAGGAGAGGCTGGAGGAAAGAAGAGATGGTTTCTAGAGTGGTCTGGATACATTTGTGTATATACAATAAATATTTTTGGCAACTTCTATATGAGACACATTAGTACCGTGCTTCATTTTCCTGGAAGAGGGAGGACAAATATGGTATCAGTCTGGATATACTTTATCTACCTTTACCCAAATGTCACTTACTCATTTATTGATCTACTCATCTATCCATTCAATCAATATTTATTGAACACCTATTATATGCCATGTTCCATTCTAGGTGCTGGGGAGGCAGATACAGATGTAAAAGATACTCAAATAAAATGCTGTGAAGAAAAAAAAAACAAGATAAAGGGGGATAGTAAGTGACAGGGGACATATCGCAGCGTAAGGAGGTGGTTTTATTTGAAGAAACATGATATAGATAATGGACTTGCATAATAGCTGGTAGGGAAAGACTTTGTGTTTTTAAATAACACTCAACTTTTTGTGTTTTTATTCCAATAATCATTCTATAAAAGAATCAGTTTCCCCTATGAAAAAACATAATACATTATTTTCAAGAGTAATGCAATTATGTGTAGAGGTATATAGATAGTATATCAATTACAAATTCAGCAATTAATTTCCAGGATGTCACAGGTTAGGTATTCTAGAAACAGATGCCAGGTTGAACTTTGATGGGGACCGTGTTTGTTAGAGATCAATACCTATGGAAAGGAGATGAAGGAAGCAGAGATTCTCTAGGGGAGTGGTCGAACTACAACGCAGATCAGTATTGCTACCCTGTGGAGAGCTGGGGAACGTCAATGGCTTGCCAGAGCAGGACCATGGTGGGCCGAAATGGCTGCACCTTTACACCTTACAACAATTGGTCCATGGATATGGGTCACAGGAAGAGCATACTCTTGGGCAAGGCAGCTCTCTGCAACTGAGGCAAGAGACAGCTGGCACCAATCTTCCTTGAAAGGGTTGTAGGCAGTACATCTTCATGTACCCCACATAAGGATATTTATGTGACAAACTAGGAGAAATACTTGCAACATCGTAATAGGCAGATATAAGATGCTTAAGAGCCAAATAGACCTTCGGAATCAATGAATGAAAAAAATTAACACTACAATTTAACACATGTATATATATACACACAGCATTTGATCAAGAGATTCAGAAAACAGATAATAAATATAGGAAAAGTGTTCAACCTCATTGAACTTTAAAACTATATAAATCAGAGTAATAAGATAAGATACCATTGTCTATCAGAAAGAATAAAGAAAAAATGTAGCACTTAACAAGAGGAAGGACTGAGAACGTGAGCACTCTTATGCAACTCTTCCTGGGAGTGTAAATTGGCATAACATTTCAGGAAGGCAATTTTGCAATCTACATGAAAAACCTTAAACTATACATGCTTGATAAGCCAGCTGTATTAGTTATCTATTACTGTGTAACAAATTAACCAAAGCTTAGTTGCTTAAAACAAAAACATGTATTATTTCATGGTTTCTGTGAAATTTGAGAATAACTTAGCAGGGTTGTCCCAGCTGAGGGTTTCTCACGAGGTTGCAGTTGAGCAGTCAGCTGGGGCTGCAGTTATCTGAAGGCTTGACAGGGATGGGAGATCTACTTCCATGATGGTGCACTCATGGCTGTTAGCAAAGGGCCTTAGTTCCTCAGTTCCTTGATGGCTATTGGCGGAAGGATGCTGTTTTGGGCCCCTCCATAGGGCCACTTGAGTGTGATTGAGACATGGCAGCTGACTTCCTTTAGACAAGTGTTAAAAGAGCAAACTGGAAGTCACAATGTCTTTTATGACCTACCCTCAGAAGTCATGCTCTGTCAGGCTGGGTGTGGTGGCTCATATCTGTAATCCCAGGATTTTGGGAGGCTGAGGTGGGAGGATCACTTGAGTCCAGGAGTTCGAGACTATCCTGGTCAACACTGCGAAACCCCTGTTTCTACAGAAAATACAAAAATTGTCTGGATGTGGTGGTGTGTGCCTATAATCCCAGCTACTTGGGAGGCTGAGGTGAGAGGATCGCTTGAACCCAGGAAGTTGAAGCTGAGTAAGCTGTGATTACACCATGGCACTCCAGTCTGGGCCACAGAGTGAGACCCTGTTTCAAAAAAAAAAAAAGAAAAGAAAAGAAAAGAAAAGAAAAGAAAAAAGTCATGCTGTGTCATTTATGCCACATTCTATTCATTAGTAATGAGTCACCAGGTGACTCACTCAAGGGGAGGGGAATTAGCTCCACAGAAGGGAGGGTGTCAAAGAATTATTAAAAACCCCTCTGTTTGCCCACTGACCCAAAATTATTTATATTCCCCTGCACATACAAAATGCACTCACCCTCTGCTAAGACTTCCCAAAGTCTCATTTCTGAACAACATGCAGTCAAAATAGGACATTGATATCTTAATTCATTCCAGGTGCAGATGAGCCTCCTCAGTGATGGTCAAGGAAATACAGCTTCTCCAGCATAGTTGTTCTTGGTCTGAAGATATGTGAGGTTCTGAGCCAAGTTCTATTTCTGGTAATTTATTCTGTCAAAGCATAATTTTCAAAAAGTTAAAAACATGACTCTCATACAAATATACAATTAGAACATGTCAAATATTTGTTCATTAATGAGAGATTCAGTAAGGTGGTAAAACTGGTTGAGAAAGCATTTTGAGGAACTGGGCGTTCAAAGGAATTTTTTTTTTTTTTTTAATTGAGATGGCGTTTCACCATGTTGCCCAGGTTGGCCTTGAACTCCTGAGCTCAAGTGATACACCTGCTTCGGCCTCCCAAAATGCTGGGTTGTAGTAACATTTTTAAAAGAACGTTCAAATAGGCCAGGTGTGGTGACTCACGCCTGTAATGCCAACACTTTAGGAGGCCAAGGTAGGTGGATCACTTGAGCTCAGGAGTTCGAGACTAGCCTGGGCAATATGGCGAGACCCCGTCTCTATTTATAAAATTATTTCTTTAAAGAAATAATTTTTTTTTAAAAAAAGGATGTTTAAATAACATTGCTAGGTTACATACATAATTGCATCATATGGTGCAGGACAATGGTACCATAACTTTTGTAATAAGATCTTCTACTGGATGGAAATATATAAGGCCACAGAGAACTCCACAGTGTCTGAGTTATATTCAAATAGTAAATACTAAAGGCAAACACAGGGACATTCTGTTAGAGAATTAAATAATCTTCAGTGGGCTTTTTAGACAATGCTCCAGCATGTTGTTGAAAGGACATGCACACTCCCTATTAATATCTTTAGAATAAAACAATTTTAGGGAAATTATTTTGCTGACACACATTAATTCAGTGTTTAAGGATGTTCATCACAGTTCTCTTTGCAAAGCATAGTTTGGAAACCGGCACCTGGGAAAAGGAGACTTTTCTTAGTGTGCTAGCTTGAGCTCTTGCCATCTTTACTCCCCGGAACCCTTTCATCTAACCATCTAGTCTCACCAAGCTATTTTCTTTATTTTTGCTTCTATCATTTCTACAAAAAGGAAGTGGATATGGGCTGAATGCTGAGCACTTTTGTTCTTTAGATTTTCTTTTGAAGGTCTTCTTTAAATCCTGAAGAAGCATGGATACTTTTGGATATTATCCCATCCATACTTGAGAGGGTTGCTCTCACCATTGTTTTAGAGAAAGAAAGGCTAAGATTTATTTATTCTGTAAATATGTGTTAACTTGATGTTGGTCACCTTATAAGTGTTGGAGATACAAAGATGAATAAGAAGGTCTCAAGTCCAATACCAGGAAGACTAAGTATAGCAACACACACAATGACTCACATTCTTGCCACCAAAGTGTGGTTCCTGGACCAGTAGCACGGATGTCACCTGGGACATGGGAGCTTGCTAGACATGCAGAATTACTGGCCTCATCCCAAATCTACTGAATCAGAATCTTCATTTTTAACAAGATCCCAAGTGATTTGTACACACATTTGCTATAGTTTGGATCTGTGTCCCACCCAAATCTCATGTCAAAATGTAATACTCAATCTTGAAGGTGGGGCTTGGTGGGAGGTGATTGGCTCTTAGGGGTGGATATCTGTTTAGTGCTGTTTCTGTTCTCGTAATAATGAGTGAGTTCTCACGAGATTTGGTTGTTTAAAAGTGTGTGGCCCCTCCCCACTCTCTCTCTTCCTCCTGCTCCAGCCATGTAAGACATGTCTGCTTCCCCTTCGACTTCTGCCGTAATTGTAGGTTTCCTGAGCCCTCCCCAGAAGCTGAGCGGATGCTGCCATGCTTCCTGTACAACCTGCAGAACTTTCAGCCAATTAAACCTCTTTTCTTTATGAATTACTCAGTCTCAGGTATGTCATTACAGCAGCGTGAGAACGGACTGATACAACACTCAAATTTGAAAAGCCCTGTTAGTCCATTCTGAATCTACTTGTGTTTTCCACTTATCACCTCTTATTTAAAGTGCAGAGATGAATCCACTTGTTTTTCAATAGCTGGTTTGCAGAGCCCCTACCACCACTGGTCTACAATTTTAAAGGTTATATTTCGACATGGTAATACTAGAATGTCTTGGCAGCACGTGAAAATAAAGAACTTCCCCTCTCCTTTCCCAAGTTAGTTTCTTGGACTTATAGGATACAGACAGAGACTGGGAAAAGAGCAGTAACCAAAATGTAGTAACAGTTACTCTGTTAAGCTTAATTTCCTACAAAGTCTTTTAATAAAGGGTGGTTAATTTTTTTTTTTGTTTGTTTGAGACGGAGTCTCGCTCTGTGGCCCAGGCTGGAGTGCAGTGGCCGGTTCTCAGCTCACTGCAAGCTCCGCCTCCCGGGTTCCCGCCATTCTCCTGGCTCAGCCTCCCGAGTAGCTGGGACTAAAGGCGCCGCCACCTCGCCCGGCTAGTTTTTTTGTATTTTTTAGTAGAGACGGGGTTTCACGGTGTTAGCCAGGATGGTCTCCATCTCCTGACCTCGTGATCCGCCCGTCTCGGCCTCCCAAAGTGCTGGGATTACAGGCTTGAGCCACCGCGCCTGGCCAGGGTGGTTAATTTTAAAAAAAATACATTTATTTTTATTAGACTTTATTTTATAGAGAAGTTTTAGGTTCACAGCAAAATTGAGAGGATGGTACAGAGATTTCCCATATGCTGCCACCCCACACACCCATAGCCTCCGCCGTTGTCAACATTCCCTACTAGAATGGTACATTTGCTACAATTGATGAAACTACATTGAGATATCATTACGCAAAGTTGATATTTCACATTACGCTTCCCTCTTGGTGTTAAACATTCTATGGGTTTGGACAATTGCATAATAACACATATCCACCATTACAGTCTCGTAGGGAGTATTTTCACTGTCCTAAACGTCCTCTGTGCCCCACTCATTCATCCTTCCCTCCCTGCCAACCCCTGGCAATCACTGATTCTTTTACTGCCTCCACAGTTTTGCCTTTTCCAGAGCATCATATAGTTGGAACCGCAGAAGATGTTCAGATTGTCTTCCTTCACATCTAACATGCATTTAAAGTTCCTCCATATCTTTTCATGGCTTGATAGCTCATTTCTTTTTGCTAATGAATAATATCCCATTGTCCAGAGGTACCACAGTTTATATTTATCCATTCATCTAAGGACATGTTGTTTGCATCCAGGTTTTGGCAATTATGAGTACAGCTGCTATAAATGTGTGCATGCAGGTTTTTGTGTGGGTGTGTTGTCAACTCCTTTGGGTAAATACCAAGGAGTGCAATTGCTGTATTTTATGGTGAGAATATGTTTAAGTTTTTTTTTTGTTTGTTTGTTTTTGGTTTTGGTTTTTTTTTTTTTTGATATAGAGTCTCACTCTGTTGCCCAGGCTGGAGTGCAGTGGCATGATCTTGTCTCACTACAACCTCCACCTCCCGGGTTCAAGTGATCCTCCTGCCTCAGCCTCCCAAGTAGTTGGGACTACAGGCATGCGCCACATGAAAATGTTGCTTGTAGAACTTTAAAAGCATCTCTAGTATGTCTCTTAAAAACACAAAACTGTTTCAGGATTCTGTTTCCCCCTAAATAGGGCAGATCTGCGAAGACGGAAAGAAGAGGAAATACTAAAAATAACTTTCCCCAATTAGTGAGAGCCGAACACATATGGTAAGATGGAAATAGTTTTAGATGGCCCAAAGTAACACTGTGATGCAAAATGAACTCCCCAGGCAGTGGGAATAATTAGAAACAGCCACAAAAATTTACTCAGGACGTGATGGGAACAACAGCTGAATATGATATTCGGGGATGTGGAGACCCTGAAGAGGTGAGTATGGTCTTGCAGCTTTTTGGAACCTGGAGAAATGGAGGAACTGGTTCTGAAAACGTTCCTGCCGGTTCCTTCCTGGGAAGTCAGAGATTCTGGATCTTTTACTAGAAATTCTAAGGGGTATGAGATCAGAGTCGCACATTTCATGAAACCCACAGGCAAGTGGCTGGGCCGCTCCTCTGCTGCAGGGATTGTGTGTTTCCTCCGGCATGCAGGAAGCGCCACCTGCGGGCTGTGGCCTGATGCGAGGGCACAGGACTGCCGAGATCGGGCTGCGAGCCTCAGCACTCTGGGCTCCGGCCCAGCTGGCCAGCTGGCCACCCTGCCCCGGACACGTGGGCTGCCGCTCAGCCAGCCGGACAGGTGCTCGCTGTCAGGCCACCTTCCCCGGCAGGGAGGGTCACCGGTGGCGATGACAGGAGCCTGATCTGACCTAAGGACAGCTCCTCCATGCTGTGCCACGTTCCCTTTTGTCACTGACTGGCGTGCATGTCCTTTGGTGACCTCGAATATTCATGTTTCTCTCTCTTCTTGCCTATACCCCGTGCAGACATTCAGCCAGTGTGCGCCCTGTGAGAGCAGCGGTGGGTAAGACCCCGGGCTGCTCCGTCCTGGTCAGTAGCTGGTGCCCTGAGCTCCCGAGGGCTCCAAGCTGCTGGGCACCTCTCCAGGTATCTGACAATCTGTCTGACTGGCCTGTGTCCCATGCCCATGGTCATTCTTATTGTGAATTTTTCTGTCTACACCTGTTATTTCTTTCCTTTCCTTCCGCCCACCAATCTTTAATTTCCTATCTAATCACCCCAAACTCTGCTTTTGGGCACCCCATTTATCCCACGCTCTCCTCACACAACCTCTGGGCCAGGACTCCTTTCTCTCAGAGTCCTGGGCCTCACCCTTCACTTTTCCCATACTGACATGATGGTCTTGCTTTCCTCTGAATGTCCCAGCAGCGACCTGCGAGTGCTCAGTCCCCTGCTGAGGAACCTCATGCAGGATGGTGACCATGGCTGAAGGTGGAGAACCTGGGACAGCCTGTCACTTACGACATAGCCACACTTCCATGAGTGACAGCAAACCTGGCCAGGTGCAGTGACTCATGCCTGTAATTCCAGCACTTTGGGAGACCAAGGTGGGCGGATCACCTGAGGTCAGGAGTTCGAGACCAGTCTGGCCAACATGGTGAAACCCTGTCTGTACTTAAAAAAAATACAAAAATTAGGTGGGCGTGGTGGTGGAGGACTGTAATCCCAGCACTTTTACAGTTCTGGGCGTGGGTGGTGGACCCTTGTAATCCTCAGCCTCCTAGCACCTGTAATCCTGGGAGACTGAGGCAGGAGAATCACTTGAACCCAGGAGGCAGAGGATGCAGTAAGCTGAGATTGTGCTACTGCACTCCAGCGTGGGCGACAGAGCGAGACTATGTCTCATAAAAAAAAAGAAGAGTCAGCAAACCAGTGACATTGTTTTCCTTGATGCCTCTACTCAGCCTGCTCCAGGATGGAGCTGATGGAACTCTTTGCTGCCTACCTGCTGATCAGTTTCCTCAAAATATGTGAACCAAGACTCACTGTTCCCAGGTGGTCCTGCCTCCAGTCTGGCTGCAGCTCTCTCTTCCCCTCTGCCCCTCTCAGTGGTCAACCCCATGTCTGCCTTTGTTAGATAGAGCACCATTAGTTGACCATCCTTCTCCTGTGAGAACAGATTTGAATGCAAATAACAATTCCCTGGGCTATTGTCTGACACCAGGGATCCTTAGATATACCTTGGGAGACACCACCTCAGAATGACTGAAATAGAACAACAAATTGAAGCTGCTGCAATTTCACAACCTGGATGAATGAATTGAGTAACCACCTCAAGCGAGAATCTGTGTGTGCACACACAACCCAGCAGAGGACGATGCCCCTCCTGGAGCTGGAGTCTCTGGTTTAGAGAAAGAGGAAATGTAATCTGAATGGCATTAGGAGACAGAAACGAAGTGCTTGCAGAGCAGGGAGATGACACTTTGGCTGGGGAAATCAAGAGACGCTGGATGAGAGGAGGGTCATAGGCCTGGGGAAGAGGCCAGCTGGGTTCAAATCCCAGCTTTGCTGTGGACCAGCTCCAAGACCTCACTGTGCCTTGGTGCCCTTAACCATACCTACCTCAGAAGATTTCTGTGAGAATGACATGAGAAAACACTCATAAAACCCCCAGCACACGGCAAGTGTGGGTTAAATGGAAGCTGTTGCTTGGCAAGTTTCATGGAGACCGCATCTGATCTGGATATGGACATGTGCACGGGGAGGGTCCATGGCAGTGTCAGGGACTCCCACAGGAGAGGGCTGTCAGAGGAGTAACAATCCCCTTCTTTTGTGCTGAGAAGCCTTCATGGTACCAGTCCTCAGTGATACCAATTTTCAAAAATTTCTCTTTAAATGTAATAGGCCTTGGAATCAACTGCTAAAGAAAGCCACTAAATAAAAAAAAAGACAGGGCGCACAGGCGTCCATTGTGGAAAGGACCACCCAAGTTTCATGGTCTAAAGCTACCCACCTGTAAGTGGGCACACAACATTCAGGGGAAGTCTGGACGGACTTGCCCAGAAAGGGCATTTCTCCCCGAGGTGGCTAGGTGGCGATAGAAGCACGCTGAAGCAGCCAGGACATACCGGTCCCAAGTCGGCTCTGCAGCCCTCAGGCTCAGGGTAGCAGGCATACCCCCACCCCACACACACAGCCCACCAGCACCCCACACATCCCCACCACCCTCCTCTCCTCTCATCCTGCCTTTCTGTCTTCAAATATTTCCTGAAAGACTAATATGTCTCAGGCAAACACACGCACTAAGATGCAGAAATGTATGAAAAATTCTATGGAAATACCAAGTTTTATGTTTAATATGAATCTGTTATGTTGTCACGTTTGAGAAATGCATATCCGTTAAGAAGTCTCATCAAAACCCTAAAGGTCCCCTCAAAGCTTTTACCTACCTAAACGCTGTTCAAAATTGTTGGGACTACACTTGGTTTAAGAAAACAAAACAAAGGCCGGGCACGGTGGCTCAAGCCTGTAATCCCAGCACTTTGGGAGGCCGAGACGGGCGGATCACGAGGTCAGGAGATCGAGACCATCCTGGCTAACACGGTGAAACCCCGTCTCTACTAAAAATACAAAAACTAGCCGGGCGAGGTGGCGGCCGCCTGTAGTCTCAGCTACTCGGGAGGCTGAGGCAGGAGAATGGCGTAAACCCGGGAGGCGGAGCTTGCAGTGAGCTGAGATCCGGCCACTGCACTCCAGTCCGGGGGACAGAGCAAGACTCCGCCTCAAAAAAAAAAAAAAAAAAAGAAAAGAAAACAAAACAAAACAATTTAACAGTAAGTATGGAAAGAGGATGGCTTTGCCAAAACACAGTCTTGAGTTCAACTCCTAGCTGCAATACCAACAGCAGTGTGACCTCAGACAAGCCATCTGATCTCTCTGAGCCTCAGATTCTACAACTATAAAAGGTGATAGATCATTGCACGTATACGGATATGACATTTAGTAGGCGCCCAACAGACTGGAGATCCTTGCACTGTGCTCTCTAGAGTAGGAAAAGCTCAGCATGTTGCTGCCTGTGTAGAGAAAAGAGGGAGGTGTCTGAGCCAATGAGTAGAGACACTGTCTCTCCAGGCTCACCTGGGGAGAGACTGAGCGACTAAATGCACACAGCTCTGCACGCACCAAACATCGGTTAACTTAAGCACCCCCAGCACTTGAAACTTTGGGGGAGAAGGTTAAGGTAGTCTGAAATATGCTTATTACCAAGCAAGAAGAGTTCACTCCAAGATTTTTCTTGAGTGTTTAATCTGGGTGAGGCCCAAGTCAGGCAAGAGAAGAATTATCACAAGCTGAGTGGGAAACTGTCCAGGTGGCGAAGCTTTGTGAGCGGTGGTGTGATGCCTGGGCAAAGACAGAGCGGGGGCAGAGAGACAGGAAACAGAATCGAGTCAGGAGACCTGTTCCCTGGCGTGCAGGCCATTAGTAGTCAATTGTGTCAGCTGGTTTCTGGGTAATTGATGGCACAGGCTCAGAGTTGATTGACTTGTACCGAGGGGGGACTCCCAGAGGAATCTGGGTCTAGATTGAGCCGCAGTGAATTTGACATGTAGTAAAGTATTAGCAACTGCAGGCGCTCCAGATGACCTCATAAAGGGTTCATTTTGAGATTGTGAAGTTTGCTGTTAGAACACAGCTGTGATGTGTAAGAAGAAACTTGGACTTGTCCAGAGAGGGCTGTTTCTCCTCAAGGTGGGCTCAGGACCCTTTGCTTGAGGGAAGGTCCAGTGTCACTATCTGTCACCCATGGGACTTTAGACAGGTAACTCATGACTTCTACATCAGGCTAAAGCAGGGCTGTGGTGGGCAGAGTCCTGGGCCTTCCCCCTGGTATACATGTCCTGGATAACCCCGTGCCCTGAGTGTCACAGGACATCAGTGACCCATGATTGGTGGGTCCCAATAGGGTGGGACGTCACACCCATGATTATCTTTCATTGTATGGCAAAGGTGAAGGGTTTCTGCCATTAGAGTATCCAATCTGTTGATTCTGAGTTAATGGAGGGTGAACCTGGCCTAGTCAGGTGAGTCTTTGAAAAGAGGATCCAGAAGTCAGAGACAAATGGGAGTCAGGAATATTCTCCTGACGGTATTTATTTATTTATTTATTTATTTATTTATTTAGAGATGGGGTCTCACTATGTTGCCCAGGCTGCTCTCAAACTCCTGATCTCAAACGACGTTTCTGCCTCAGCCTCCCAAAGTGCTGGGACTGAAGAAGCAAAACGCCTTGCTGTGGAGAAGACCACACAGCAGAGAACGATAGGCAGCCTCTAGGAGTTTAGAGCAGCTCCAGCTGACAACCAGCAAGAAAGCAGGAACCTATACCCGTCAGGAACGCTGGCTGCCATTGCAGCGCGGGCAGGCCATCTCTGGAGCCAGCCACTAGTGGGCTTGGATGAAGACTTCAGTGAGATGAGACAAGATGAGACGAGATGAGATGAGATGAGATGAGATGAGATGAGATGAGATGAGATCACAGCCCAGCTGACACCTTGGTGGTGTCTCAGCCTTGAGAGACCCTGAGCAAGGGACCAAGGGCCCAGCTGAGCCGTGCTGGACTCCTTGACCCATGGAAACCATGAGATAATAAATGGGTCCTGTTTTAAGCCACCAGGTTTGTGAGGATTTGTTACATAGCAATAGAAAACTAACACAGGACCTGTACTGCCTACTTTGCAGAGTTGTTTGAAGATGAGGAAAAAAGTATGTAAAGTACCTGGCATGTAGAAGACTACAATAAATGGTAGCTTTAAGTCACGCAGTCCATAATGATCCAGTTCTTTTCTTAGAGGGAATGTAAATTTCTTTTTTTTTTTCTTTCTTGAGGCAGAGGCTGTCTCGAGGCTGTCGCCCAGGCTGGAGTGCAGCGGCGTGATCATGGCTCACTGCAACCTTTACCTCCCTGGCTCAAGTGATCCTCCCATCTCAGCTTCCTGGGTAGCTGGGACCACAGCATGCACTGCCACAGCTGGCTAATTTACGTATTTTCAGTAGAGATGAGGTTTCTCCATGTTGCTCAGGCTGGTCTCGAACTCCCGGGCTCAAGCAATCCTCCAGTTTGGTCTCCCAAAGTGCTGGGATTACAGGTGTGAGCTACCGCACCTGGCCAAATCTTTTCTTTTCAGAATAAATCTTGTGAAATGCTGAGAATTGTTGAGAGGACTGAATGAGATCGTATGTCTAACATGCTCTAGCGTGGAGTCTAGCACACAGTCAACAGTAGGTAATAGCAACGATGAGGATGATGTTTGTAGTGGTTTTTATCCTGGTAAAAATGAGGCATGTATTGTAATAGACATGGATCATTTTTTTTCCCCTTAAAACCACTTTTGCCTTGCTTTACAAGTAGGATTTCTTGCAGAAGTTACTACTGTTCCTACAGTAACAGAAGAGACTGTTACAGAATTATCCACTGTCTGAATAGAAATGAACCTTAGATATAATCTGGCCCAACTTCACTTTTCAAATGAAAAAACAGTGAGTCTGAAGTCAGCTTGTTTGATGCCACAAAACAAATTAGTAGCAGAATCAGGATTAGAATTTAGGTATCTTGATGTCAAGGCCACTTCTGTAGAACCATAGACAGTTGTCCCCTGGTATCTGTGGGGAGTTGGTTCCAGGGACCCTGAGAATAACAAAATCCCTGTATAAAATAGCACAGTATTTGCATGTAACCTACACAATTCTCTAGTATACTTAAATCATCTCTAGACTACTTACAATAAGAAATACAATGTAAATACTATGTAAATAGTTGTTGTACTGTTTAGGGGAAAACGATAAGGAAAAACGTCTATATATCACAACCATCTATGTTTTTAGATTTTTTTGTTGTTGTTGTTGAGACAGAATCTGGCTCTGTCGCCCAGGCTGGAGTGCAGTGGCGCGATCTCGGCTCACTGCAAGCTCTGCCTCCCAGGTTCACGTCATTCTCCTGCCTCAGCCTCCTGAGTAGCCGGGACTACAGGTGGCCACCGCTAAGCCCGGCTAATTTTTTGTATTTTTTAGTGGAGACGGGGTTTCACTGTGTTAGCCAGGATGGTCTCGATCTCCTGACCTCATGATCCACCCGCCTCAGCCTCCCAAAGTGCTGGGATTACAGGCGTGAGCCACCGTGCCCGGCCTTTTATAGAATATTTTTGGTTGAATCTACAGATGTGGAATGCAGTTCTGGAAAGCCAATTGTATTTATTTCTCTTCTGAAATGTTTCCTCTATTTAAGACTCAATGCCATCTCAACTCATAAAGTATCAACATTCCCTTGTAAAACTCACCCTGCACACAGTTTATCAGTCATGAACATTTTTTCCAGCTACCTCTCCTGAAGTATTTATTATTGAGAGTAATTCATTCCATTACTGTTGATTGAGAGCCTACTTTGTGCTACATTTGGAGTCAAGCTTGTTAAACTGCAGTCTCAAATCACTCCAAAATTAGACACCAAATTTATTGCAAGCCCATGGGCCATAACGACCCTATAAAGGAGATCTGCTGTGACTAGTATTTTTACAGATGAGGAAATTGAGACATAAGGAGATTCAGGGGCTTGCCTGGGCGGGTCCAACAACTAAGAAGACATGGAGTTGGGATTTATACGCAGAGCTGACTAGCTGCCACTTTTAGCTTCTGTCCACTTTTAATTAGACTGCTTCCCAGAAGCTGGTTAGGCTAACATTTTATAATAATAAGTAGGATGGGTCTAGACTCCCCTCACTTCGGCCCCATCACTAGTAGCTCTACTGGATCTGGGCTCATGTTGCCTCCTTGGTCCTAAAGGTCAACAGCACAAAAGCTCACAGCACTAAAGATGCATGATGAAGGAGCTGAACTTTGCCTTCAAGAAAAGGTCTTTCTTTGGGCCTTTTCCTCTTGTTGGGAGAAGTCTCCGTATCTTCTTCTTCCTCTTCTCCTTGCAGCTTTGTTTTTATTTTTTATTTTATTTTTTAGAGAGAGGATCTTGCTCTGTCACCCTGGCTGAAGTGCGGTGGTGTGAGCATAGCTCACTGCAGCCTAGAACTCCAGGGCTGAAGTGATCCTCCTGCCTCAGCCTCCCAAATAGCTGGGACTACAGGCATTTGCCACCCCACTTGGCTAAATTTTTTTGTTTTTTTAGAGACAGGGTCTTGCTACATTGCCCAGGCTGGTCTTGAACACCTGGCCTCAAGTGATCCTCCTGCCTTGGCCTCTCAAAGTCTTGGGATTACAGGTGTGAGCCACCACACTGGCCTCCCCTGCAGAATTTAAGAGAGAAATCTGAACTCCCCCTGTTCTTGGTTGCTTTGGTTGAAGCTCCTTGAGATTGTCTGAGATTGTCTCCACAGTGGTCCCAGCTGCCTTCTCGGCCTCTCTCTCAATTAGATATTGAAATACTTCCCCAGAGTTTTTAGCTCCCTTTTAAGCAGAATTCTCCTTTTTCTTTGGCAGACATCTCAGAAACTCGGTCAGGCAGCAGCTGAAGTGTCTGTGATGGTTTCCCCGCCCCTCAGGAATGACCCTGCCTCTCTGTAGATGGCCTCTCAGACCTGCCTTCACAGGAGGGCGGCCTATGTTAGGTAACCATGCCCTGGCTTCAAGGTGGGGTTAAGTTGTCTGTAGTGAGAGCAGGTGTTCAGGTGTCTGTAGTGAGAGCAGGTGTTCAGGTGTCTGTAGTGAGAGCGGAAAACAAGTGCCAAGGGAAATGCCACTAAAGAATGGAGAGGAATATTCCAGCCCCAGGGGCTCATAAACCACTCCCTCCTGCCATAGGCACCGTCCTCTGAACGCGGCTCCCAGGGGAGGGGCCCTTTCTGTGAGTCCTGGGTTTATGAACCTGGACAAGTAGGAACAGGAGCAGAGCAAGCCTGAGAATGATTGAAATGTTGTCGTTCTATCCAGCAGAGCAGAAAACCTGTGCTTGGGGAACTGAACTTTGAGAAATGCAAAGCGCCTTGGTGTTCCGGGATGAGCACATTGGAGCTTAGGTCCCTCCATTCCTGGTAGTAGAGAAAGCAGCGGTTGGTTCAGCCTGGAGGCAGAGAAAGAGCCCAACAATTACAAGGAAGCTGAAGGTCAGTACAGGGTTAAGGCCAGAATCTAACCACAGATGCATATGATTTCAGCTTTCCGCATGCATTTGTGTTGAAAGTAACTGTTGGAAAATTGTAGTCTGCTCATTCCAGTAGTTCTTTTAAAACCATCCACGTGTTGTTCTTAGCAAAGTCTGTGTCTGAAAACCCCTGTGAGGCTCATCACGCTCGAATGCCACCAAGTACGTCCGTAGGCTGAATTGTACATAGCGTGTGAGGGCGCTGTTGCCATCTGTAAAACACAGCATTCATTTTAAAATGTCACTTGTCAATCACATCACTGCACTCCAGCCTGGGCAACAGAGTGAGACTCTGACTCAAAAGAAAAAAAAAGTCACTTGACAATAAGGATTTTTAAAATGAATGATACAAGCACTGTTAATGAGACCTATGAAGCTTCCTAACGTTACAATGGCATCTCATCCTGGAAAAGGTGGGGAACCGTTGCCTTAAAGATCTAGCTGAGGCCGGGCGCAGTGGCTCATGCCTGTAATCCAGCACTTTGGGAAGCAGAGGCAGGTGGATCACTTGAGATCAGGAGTTCAAGACCAGTCTGGCCAACATGGGGAAACCTCATCTCTACTAACAATACAAAACTTAGCCAGGTGTGGTGGTGGTCACCTGTAATCCCAGCTACTCAGGAGGCTGAGGCAGGAGAATCACTTGAACCCAGGAGGCAGTGGTTGCAGTGAGCTGAGATCACACTATTGCACTACAGTAAGGGTGACAGAATGAGACTCTGTCTCAAAACAAAAACAAGTCTAGCTGTGGAGGTTTCTGGAACTAGGTAGAACTACCACTTGGCCACCTTCATCATTAAGCTACTGTACGGACAAGGGAAGCTACTCTTTGAGTTTGCATCTGTATCTCATGTTCGCTAGTACCTGGTACTGCCCTAGGAGAGGTGTCTCATGTGGCACCTGATATATCTGGTCCCCCTCCCTGGCCTAGGAATTACCAAGGCAAACTATAAAAAAATTTTTTTTACACTAGATTTATAAGATTTATTATAAAAGCACATAGAAATACATTTATATTTCTATGCCAGTGTTAGACTGATTAGTTCTCAATTGTACTTATGAGAAGTGAACAGCCAGCGAACAGCAACAAAATCCACATTAACAGGGAGCCTAAGTAGCTATTGGAACAAAAATCAATGCTAGCCTGCCTGGGTGCGGTGGCTCAAGCCTGTAATCCCCACCTTTGGAGGCTGAGGCAGGCGGATCACATGAGGCCAGAAGTTTGAGACCACCCTGGCTAACACGGTGAAACCCTGTCTCTTTTACAAATACAAAAATTAAGCAGATGTGGTGGTGCATGCCTGTAATCCCAGCTACTCGAGAGGCTGAGGCACAAGAATCGCTTGAACCCGGATGGCAGAGGTTGCAGTGAGCGGAATCGTGCCAACTGCACTCCAGTCTGGGTGACAGAGTGAGACTCTGTCTCAAAAAAGAAAAGCAAAAGCAATGCTAGCCTGCATTGATGGAGGTGTGAGGGGGTTCTGTAAGGCATAAACTGGTCTGGGCAAGAGAGAGTTGGGGCCACTGATGAATTGTTTCCTTTCTATTACTGCAGACAAGCATTCCTTATTATTTCTGCTCCCAGGCCGTCTCCAAGGCAAGCTGTTTCTCCTGCTCTCTGTACAGTCCATGAGACTAAGCAGGCCCTTGACCTTAAGTGAGGTTCCCTCAGTTCTGTCCTGTTCCTTGAAGTCTGGGTCCATTGGGTAGACTTGGCCTGTTCAAACAAACCATTAATGAGCACACCTCCGGCAGGGCATTTGGAAATAAAGTCAGAAAGCCAGCAAATGGTTTGGCCTTTTCTTCCCATCTTTCCATCCCCTGCTGGGATTTACCTCCTCCTCTTGCCCTGGGGCCTCCTGGGCTCTTTCTTCTTCTCAGCCTGGTCTTACCCTCCTCCAGCTGCTGCTGTTGCAAGTAAATGAACTAGGAATGGAATCTTTGTTTTCTATCTCAAGGGTATTTGCTTTGAAAACCTTTTCTCTTGCTGTGGGTCAAAATGTCCTTTGCTGCTTGTTAAAGCAGGTTTAGGCTCAGTGGCTCTGGTAGAAGAGGTTGTTTAAACTCCACAAATCACACAGTTACCAACTTTCTCTTTCTCTGTGTGCGGTGGTCCAATGGACAAAACTCAAGCGAGTGACAGTGGCGGTGACTCTGTGGGTGTTCATCTGAATCAAGTGCTGTGTTGAGCACCTTGTTCCACTGTGGCTGTGACCCTGAGACAGGTATTTGTTTCCTTTTATGGAAAAGGAAAGGAGGCCTAGTGAGGTTAATATCGTGCTCAAGATGAATCCAGAATTGAAAATTCCAGTTGTCCCACCCTGAACTTTTAATTCCCTTCAGGTTGTCCTCTTCTTTTCAGAGTAGCATTGATCACATCTCCTTTCTGCTTTAACTTCCTTGTTGACTGGTTTATTGCACACGGTCAGTCTCTCTGCCTCTTCCCTGTGCCCCAGTGAGAATCTACCTGCTCTACAGAGGCAGGGATTTTTGTCAGCTCACTGGGGTATCTCAAAGGCATAGAACACATACACAGCAGGGACTGAACAAGCATTTGTTAAATGAATAAACAAAAATAGCCAAGGTAAGATTTTACACTTTAGCACCAACTTAGATAAAATAATGAAAAATAACCTAAAATAATCAAAAGGGTCAGAATCTAGTTTTGAGCACAAAGTTTGAGGACAGCCACTCAGGAAGCACAGATTCCAAAGAATGGGAGTCAGTGTTTCAAAGTACAGAAGTTTGGGATCATTTATATGGTCAAAGTTTAGGGAAGCTTAACAGAATTCCACTCTCTTTCTATATAAGGCTGGTTGCATAGTTACAATAATCCGATTTGTCAAGGTAATTTTTTCTTTCTTTTTGGGAAAGGTATACTCAACATTCCACACTGCAGATGTAACAGTCAGGGGTCTTTTGCACCGCCTGGTCTGAGTTTGATACAGGATAATAAAGGAGGCAGTTAATCTATAGTGAAGAACAGTGATTAGAAGCAGGGGAGATCTGGTCTCTGTTCTCTCTTAGTCATTTACAGAACAAGAACAATGAGGAAACGAGTTCATCTTACTCTAAGAAACAGAAGTTGCAAGCACATACTATGTGACTCAGATCACAGTCGTATCTCTCTCAAAACTTAAAGTTTTTTAAAAGCTTTTAAATTTTATTTATTTTCAAAGCTATCACCCAAAGCCCTCAAAGTCCTCAATTTTTCTTTTCTTCTCCTCTTCTCTTTTCTTTTTTCTTTCTTTCCCTTCCATCCTTCCTTCCCTCCCTCCTTCCCTCCTTTCCCTCCCTCCCTCCCTCCCTCTTTCTTTCTTTCTTTCTTTCTTTCTTTCTTTCTTTCTTTCTTTCTTTCTTTCTTTCTTTCTTTCTTTCTTTCTCTTTTTTTCTGAAAGATATGCAATTTCTTTCTTCTGTATCCTGTCAGAAAATAGTTTGGAGATTTTATGCAGTTGAAGGAACCCATGTGGCCTTCATCTGAATGAAGCCACCAGCAGCTTTGGATTTCCTTCCACCCATCTTACATGGAGGCGTTTTCCATTGCTTATGGCCACAGATAACCGTATTCATTATAAGAATTGAGCTTGGCCAGCAAGGTGACTCCTGCCTGTAACCCCAGTGCTTTGGGAGGCCCAGACAGGATGATCGCTTGAGCCCAGGAGTTCAAGACCATCCTGGGCAACGTGGCAAAACCCTGTCTCTAAACAAAACATGGA
Source organism: Piliocolobus tephrosceles (assembly GCF_002776525.5). Lineage (NCBI taxonomy): Eukaryota > Metazoa > Chordata > Mammalia > Primates > Cercopithecidae > Piliocolobus > Piliocolobus tephrosceles. The sequence goes on along the minus strand of NC_045451.1, from coordinate 69,602,236 downwards.
CAAGAAGAGTTGAGCTCTTTGAGAGTCACTGTGGAATGCGTTGGTGCCACCTAGGGACTCACATTGTAATTTTCAAGACCCACTTATGGGCATTTCTCCTTTTTGGCACTGGATTTTTCCACACTGCCACTGGCTTATGTATGTTTCTGCTTCCAGTCCCAGTCACGTTTGTAAATAATCTCTCACCTCTTCTCCAGGCCTCCCTGCCAACTGCCTTCCAAAATGAACCTGACTCTGTGGCTTGAACACATTTATCTGTGTGCACGTCCTGTGCTATTTTTCTGTCTGTTCCTTCTATAGGGTTGTTCTAGAATTATTTTTCTCGGTATGTGGGAGTCTATGTCTGCTTCAGTGCTCTCTTACATAATTATTCCCTCTAGTCATAGAGTTCTCTATTCATATTGTTAGCTTCAAAAAAATTCTGCATACAGTCTCCCATACAACTCTCCCACTGCCCATGGGGCTGGGCAGGCCAGGTACAATTATTGTATTATTTTACAAATGCGTAGCCCGAGATGAAGGAGGGTTAAGTGTATTTCCTAAGGTAACAACCCGAGGAAGAGGCAGAACGGGGGCCAGAACTCAGTTCTGCGGAGGCCGAGCTCCAGGCCTTTCCCACTACACTGGTCCAGCTCCTCATGGCCCCTCGGCCATGCTTCTTGTGCAGTGGTATGCACTGTCAGGTGCTTAGTAAATGCTTTGCAAAGCGGGTGTTTCCTGAAGCTGAAGTAATGGTCCATGTGAACGGTATAAAAATAATCAAGCTAAGGAACAAAAATATGATCCAAGGCAATCACAGAGGCTTAAGGGCATCATGTGAGATGCAAGGAATAAATAGACAGTAGATCAGGTGGAAAGCAGATCATTCTGATGGTGAAAGGCCAGGGACAGGCTGAATGGGGGATAAAGATTTACACTGGAATAGTGATTTTTCACTTTCAGGTAAATTATCTCCTTTATTCCTCAGACCCAACTTGTGAGTAGATGCTAGCAGAATCTCCATTTAATTTATAAAGATTTTACATATCTTTATACATTTTTATAAAGAGTTTAGTACTTTTTTCTCCCTCCAACACCACTCAACTAATTAGAAAGGCCCATATTCAAAGCAGCCCCTCTGACTCTAAAGGCTGAATTCTTTCACTCTAGGGTAGGACATAGATTGTTTTGTCCCCCAAGGATGCTACGTAAGCCTGGGTCCTATGTTAGATCTATGTTTTTCTTCTACAGCAAAAACGGCTACCTCCTTGGTTTCTCCTTTTTCACAGTCGGTTCTAGAGGGGCCGGAGAGACTTAGTAGTACATATTACAGATATGAGTTCAAATCCCTGCTCTGCCACTAACCAGCTGTGGCAGCTGTGTGAATTCGAGCAAGTTATTTCCTTTCTCTGTGCCTCAGTTTTGTCATCTGTAAAATGGGGATAATCGTGTGTCCAGCACACAGGGTTATTTGTAAACCAAAAGTAAAATTCTAAGTGCCCGCCAACCAATTGAATGGACCCCTCCTCTTGGCGAAAGGCTTCCTAAAGTAAACCTGAAACAGGCCATGATGAGAAGGGGAATCAGACATTCCTCATTGTACCTTCCTCCCTTTGGAATTCAGGCATAGCTGACCAACAATATTAACATTAACTGAGACGTTAAGACTGACAAAACGGACTCTTTGTAGCAATAAGATACCAACATGACAGATAGTAGGCCCTGATAGAAATCAAAGTATTTTACTCCAAAATACATTGCTTTGACATATTTTGAAATGGCCTTGCAATACTGCCTCTGGGGAAAATCTGCATTCAGTAGAGGATCTCTTTCCTTTTCCAAGTCTTTTTCCTGACCCAGGAGAGAATTAACTAAGAGTCTAGCACCTTTTTAAGGCTGATAAGAAACATTTACCACCTATTCCCTCTGAAGCCTGCTACCTGGAGGCTTCATTTACATAACAAGAACCTTGGTTTCCCGATGCTTCTCTTAACCCAGACCCTCCCTTCTATTGATTATAGGTCTTTAGATAAACTCTTTCAACCAATTGCCAATAAGAAAATAAGGAATCTACCTAAGACCTGGATGCCCCCTACTTTGAGTTGTCCCACCTTTTTGGATTGAACCAATGTACATCTTACATGTAGTGGTTGATATCTTGTATCTCCCTAAAATGTATAAAATCAAGCAGTGGGCCACACCCGGCCACCTTGGGCACATGTTCTCAGGATCTCCTGAGGATCAAATGAGATGTATATAAAGTGCTCAGCACAGAGTTTAACATCTAGAAAACCATCAATGAATATCCACTGTTGTCTTGTGTTGTATAATAAAGAATGTGTCTAGTTTTTGTTTTAGGTTCCAGGGACATGGCGTCTAAATCCTTGGGGTTTCCTGAGTAATAGGAGTATCTGTTATTCATTGTGGGCCCTTGGACCACAGCAGAGTTTACGCTAACAAGGTGACTCTAGGATGGGGCCAGTCTTGTGGAAAAGCCAGTCCTGTGATTAGAGGGTTGGGGCTTTGAGTCACTTAATACAGGCCTGACCTCCTGACCCCTGGAGAGGGATGCTAGGGATGGAGTTCTATAACATGGCCAATGATTCAGTCAGTCATGCCCACCAAATGAAACCCATTCAAAGCTCCAGACACCTGGTGATGCCCCTGGGTGTCGGTAAACACATCCATGTGCCAGGAGGGTAATTTTGCTCTGATGCTGTGGGGAGAGGGCATGGCAGCTCTGCATTCAGGACCCTCCAGACCTCATCCTGGGCATCTATTTATATGGCTCATCCTGACTTGTATCCTTCATAATGAAACTGTAATCCTAAGTATAGCGCTTTGAGTCTTTCTAGTGAATTATTGAAACTGAAGGAGTCATGCAAACCCTGAATTTGTGGCCAGTTGGTCAGAAGTGCAGGTGGCTTTGGGACCCCCAAACTTGAGACTGGTTCACAGTAAGGGGTAACTTTTTTTTTTTTTTTAAAGACAGGATCTCTGTTCTGTTGCCCAGGCTGGAGTACAGTGGCAAGATCATAGTCACTGCAGCTTGCAACTCCTAGGCTCAGGCAATCCCCCTGCTGCAGCCTCCTGGGCTGCTGAGACTACAGGTGTGAACCACCACATCCAGCTAATTTTTTAATTTTAATTTTTGTGGAGATAGAGTCTCACTATGTTGCCCAGGCTGGTCTTGAACTCCTATGCTCAAGTGATCCTTTTACTTCAGCCTCCTACATAGCTGGGACCACAAATACGTGCCACCATGCTTGGGTAATTAAAACACATTTTTTTTTTTCCAGAGACAGGGTCTCACTATGTTGCCCAGGCTGGTCTCAAATGCCTGGGCTCAAGCAATCCACCTGCTCCAGCCTTCCAAAGTACTGGGATTACAGGTGTGAGCCACTGCACCTGGCCAGTGAGGGCTGTCTTGACGGGGACTGTGCCCTTGGCATGTGGAATCTGTGCTAACGCCGGGTGGTTAGTGTGAGACTTGGACAGCAGTAGCACAGGTTTCTACCACTGGATAAGACAGTGCCTGACTGGCAAGAGAAACTAGATTGTTACAGAAAAAGAAATACTCCCAGAGGGCCAGGTCCCAGATTGTAGGGAGAGGAAAAACAGGCCATGTTTTAGTCAGAAACTCAAAGTCCAGAGAGTCAAGTCCTCAGTCTTCTTTGGATGAAGAAAGAGGGTCTCTTCTTGGATGTTTCTAGGAGTGGAGATGGGAGGGTGGGACAGACCAGGGATAAGGAACAATATTAGAACTGTATCCCAATTTAATTTCCCATTTTTATTTAAAAGTAATGTAATATTCTAAGGACACAGCAATTTTTTCTAGAATTAAAATAATAACTATGATATTATTATCTTATTTTAAAAAATTTTTAAATTCTTGTGAGTACACAATAGGTATATATATTTGTGGGAGTCATGAGATATTGTGATGCAGACATGCAATGTGTAATAATCAGATCATGGAGAATGGGGTCTCCATCACCTCAAGGATTTATCTTTGTGTTACAAACAATCCAATTACGCTCTTTTCATTATTTTTAAATGTATAATTAGGTTTTTGACTATAGTCACCCTGTTGTGCAACCAAATAGCAGGTCTTATTCATTCTTTCTATTTTTTTTGCACCCATTAACCATCCCCACTTCTCATCTACCTCCTACTATCTGTTCCAGCCTCTAGTAACCAACCTTCTACCTCTATGTCCATAAGTTCAATTGTTTTGATTTTTAGATCCCACAAATAAGTGAAAACATGTGATGTTTGTTTTTCTGTGCCTGGCTTGTTTCACTTAACATAATGACCTCCAGTTCCATCCATGTTTTGCAAATGACAGGATTGTTTGGACGAACGGAGGCAAGATGGTGCACTTCCGGGTTCTTCATCTCCCCCCCCCCCAACTCTTCCCGCCCGCGCGATAATGCAGCCGGTGCCCAGGGAGGGTGCAGACCAACTGGGCATGCGCCAGGTGACGTCAATCCGAAGAGACCAAGATTTACCTGGTCGCACCTGCGGAACGCCCCTGACACGCCCATGCCCCACCTATTGCCCTCCCACTCCTAGAAAAGCCGCTCTCCGCCATTGAGCCACGCGGACTTCCCAGCTTCCCAGTCCTGTCGGGATGTGGGAACTCCGTCCGAGAGCTTGGGGGAGGGGAACTCTGCCGGCCTTCTTTGCCGAGGCCGACAGACTCCTTCTCCACACCTTAGGTTACTAAAATAAACTAGCAGTTTTGTGCCTGACCTTTGCCTACTTGCTGGTTCTTTTGTGCTCACTCTGGTGGTCTTAGGAAAACAAGACAGATGGTGCCGAACCCGGGAGGAGACCCCTCCTCAGGGCTCCCAGGGTCCGGGGAGCCTCCTCCTCCTCGTTCCACGCCACGGACGGACCAGGACCTGAGACCCGCTTCGCTCACTCTCACGGCCTCTCTGGGGTAAGTGCCCTTGTCTCCTCTTTACCACCCTCGGCCAAAATCCTGCGCAGGTCCGAGGTCCATTTGGAGCCACCATGTGGCTCGGAGACCCGTTCAGGACGGAGACGTCCGCCTGAAGGTAATCTCCACCTTGGCTTCAAGAGCCTCCAGTCTGTCTCTGCTGGTTCCAAAGGACGCTTTGAAGCCAGGCAGAGATCCACTTCCATTTCCATTGTGTCCATTGTGTGTCGGTAAAGAGGAAACAAATGGGAAACCCCCAGTCCAAATTTCCAAAGAGCACCCCCTTAGGGTGCCTCCTAGCCAATTTAAAAACCTTACAGCTTGAACAAGACCTTAGGAGGAAGCGGTTAATTTTCCTTTCCACTGTGGCGTGATCGACCTCAGCAATTTCTGCCAGTGGCTAGGCAAGTGGTCCGAAATTAATTTACATACAAGGCTTTTGGGCCTTAGGCTCTCGTCCCTATACTCCTTCTCTCCCCGCTCTCCCCGCCCCCTCCCTTCCTGCCCAGACTCCTCCTCCTCCCCCCATCCAGACTCCTCCTTCCTCCTCCTTATCTACTAGTAATCCACTCGGTCCCGTGCCTCCTTCGGGGCCCCCAACTGGCTGTCTTGAGTCCCCTATCTCTGCCCACACCCTCCTACAGTGTTAGCACCTTTGCGAGAGGTGGCTGGGGCGGAGGCGGTAGTCAGAGTACATGTCCCTTTTTCATTGGCCGATCTTTCCAAAATTGAGAAGCGTTTAGGTGATTTCTCAGCTAATCCTACCATATACATAAAGGAATTTAGACACCTTTGTCAGGCCTATGACTTGACTTGGCATGACCTCCAGGTTATCCTAACCTCTACCCTAAACTGACTGAGGTTCTAACCCAGTATACCCGGTTAGATCCGGCCTCCCCGACAGGGGCCACCATTTTGGCGTCTTATTTCATTTCTCAATCAGCTCCTGACATTCGTAAAAAACTTCAAAAGGTAGAGGATGGTCCTCAGACACCAATACAAGACCTGGTTAAATTAGCCTTTAAGGTCTATAACTCCAGAGAGGAGACGGCAAGCTTGCCTTGAACAGAAGGTTCAGCTCCTAGCAGCGGCTTTACAGCCCAGTCGTAACCCCAGGCCAGAGAGCACACACGCCGCAGACTCCAAAGCTACAAAAGGAGCCTGCCTGCTATAAGTGCGGCAAGGCAGGACACTATGCCAACAGGTGTCCGCAACGCCCAACGCAGCCTTGCTATAAGTGCAAGGCATCAGGACATTAGGCCAGTGAATGTCCTAACCCTCCTCCACCAGCAACCCCCTGCCCTGCTTGCCAGTAGGGAGGAAACTGGAAGTCTGATTGCCCCACCCTGAGAACAGGTGCCGGGCCTCCAGGTGACCCCCTTTCCCAGGATCCTGGGAGCTCCTTCCAGCTCCTACATCTGGACGACAACTGAAGGTGCCGAGACTCGGGGACCCCCATCACCCTCGCCAAGCCGCGGGTAACTCTCCTGGTAGCGGGTAAGACAATTACTTTTTTAATCAACAGCGAGGCTACCTATTCTGTTTTGCCGTCCTTCTCTGGACCTAGCCTTCCATCCAATATCTCTGTAGTAGGAGTAAGTGGAAAGCCATCCACTCCACGAAAAACTCCAATCCTTAATTGCTGCCTGGCCAACAAGTACTTTGAGCACTCATTCCTCATTCCCAACTAAAAAGGCCCCTACCGAAAGCAATCAGTGGAAATCAGTTTGGCTTTCCCCCACTGGCCTCAAACTTACTAAATTTTCTTAACTATGTCATACTCCCCAACCTTGCCAGGACTATCCTTCTGGGTTTTGCCCATATTCCAACAAATGCTTCCATTCCTCATTCCTATACTAATACTGTGCCTTATTTTATTTTTCATCCGTGCGTTCAAATACCAACCATGGGCCTTGACCTTAACGACGCCCCTTAACAGCAGGAAGTAGCCAGACAGACCACGGTGCCCCTTTATCACTATTATCAATAAAAGGTTGGACTGTTTGGACGAACGGAGGCAAGATGGTGCACTTCCGGGTTCTTCATCCCCCCCCCCCAACTCTTCCCGCACGCGCGAAAATGCAGCCGGCGCCCAGGGAGGGTGCAGACCAACTGGGCATGCGCCAGGTGACGTCAATCCGAAGAGACCAAGATTTACCTGGTCACACCTGCGGAACGCCCCTGACACGCCCATGCCCCACCTATTGCCCTCCCACTCCTAGAAAAGCCACTCTCCGCCATTGAGCCACGCGGACTTCCCAGCTTCCCAGTCCTGTCGGGATGTGGGAACTCCGTCCGAGAGCTTGGGGGAGGGGAACTCTGCCAGCCTTCTTTGCCGGAGGCCGACAGACTTCTCCACACCTTAGGTTACTAAAATAAACTAGCAGTTTTGCGCCTGACCTTTGCCTACTTGCTGGTTCTTTTGTGCTCACTCTGGTGGTCTTTGAAAAACAAGACAAGGATCTCTTTTTTATGGCTGAATAGTACTCCATTGTGGATATTATTAATAATTAATAATATTTATATATAACATATATAAATACTATTAATAATTTAAAAATCCCCAAAGTGGCTTATTGAAAATTGAATGTATTTTGAACAATCCGTATTTGCCTGGACATTGGGCATCCTTCTAGGCTCTCTCATCTCCAAAGCAGGTTCTATTACCAAATGATGGTCCCCACTTCTCGGACCCCTTCCAAATGCTCCTAGTTGTGCTGTATTTTCCAGTCATGCTTCCTTTTAGAGGCCTGCTTATTCCCTGAAGTTGACCTGGCTCTTACTGTGCAGAACGAGGCAGACACTGGGAAGCCTGCTGTTCTCCCAGGGCTTATCCTCTTGCTTTGCTTATTTCTTCTTTTCACAGGGTTTCAGGTCTGCTCTCTGTAGCCTCCTGCCATCCTTGCAAGTTCCTACACGTGGAAAAAGCCTTCTGTGGCTTCTGTGCCAAGTCTCCTGCTTTTCCTCAAGTTCTGCCTTAAGACACGTATCTTTTCTGAAGTCTTTTATGGAGATTTTCTCACCAGTGTCTTCCCATGATTTGCAGCAACTGAGCAGTTGTTTTATCTTTCAGATTCATTTTGGAGGATAAGCAGCAGCAAGAGCCTATGGAGGCAGGGAAGAAGCCTCTGTCAAGAGGTGCTGTTCACTTTTGTAGTTCTCTAATAAAAATGAAGTTTTCAATTCTATCAAAATACCAGTGACATTCTTCACAGAAATAGAAAAAACAATTCTAAAATTTATATGGAACTCCAAAAGACCCAGAATAGCTAAAGCTATCCTAAGCAGAAGGAACAAAACTGGAGGAATGACATTAACTGACTTCAAATTATACTACAGAGCTATAGTAACCAAAACAGCATGGTACTGGCATAAAAACAGACACATAGATCAATGGAACAGAATAGACAACCCAGAAACAAATCCACACATCTACAATAAACTCATTTTCAACAAAGGTGCTAGGAACATACACTAGGGAAAAGACAGTCTTCAATAAATGTGTCTGGGAAAACTGAATATCCATATGCAGAAGAATGAAACTAGACTCTTATCTCTCACCATATACAAAAATCAAATAAAAATGGATTAAAGACTTAAATCTAAGACCTCAAACTATGAAACTAATATAAATAAAATTGGAGAAAATCTCCAGGGCATTGTTCTGGGCAAAGATTTCTTGAGTAATATCCCACAAGCACAGGCAATCAAAGAAAAAATGGACAAATGGGACCACATCAAGTTAAAAAGCTTCTGCACAGCAAAGGATACAATCAACAAAGTGAAGAGACAACCCACAGAATGGGAGACAATTTTTGCAAACTACTGATCTGACAGGGGACTAATAACCAGAATATATAAGGGGTTCAAACAACCCTAGGAAAATGTCTAATAATCCAATCAAAAATGGGCAAAAGATTTGAATAGACATTTTGCAAAAGAAGGCACACAAATGACATTTGAAACAGGCATATGAAAAGGTGCTTAACGTCATTGATCATCAGAGAAATGCAAATCAAAACTCCAATGAGATATCTCCTCATCTCAGTTAAAATGGCTTATATCCAAAAGATAGATAACAAATGCTCTTCAGAATGTGGAGAAAAGGGTGGGAATGTAAATTAGGAAAGCTACTGTGGAGAACAGTTTGGAGGTTCCTCAAAAAACTAAAAATAGAGCTGCTATATGATCCAGCAATCCCACTGCTGGGTGTATTCCCAAAAGAAAGGAAATCAGTGTATCAAAGAGATATTGGCACTCCTATGTTTGTTACAGCACTGTTTACAATAGCCAAGACTTGGAAGCAACCTAAGTGTCCATCAACAGATGAATGGATAAATAAAATGTGGTACATAAACATAACAGAGTACTATTCAGCCATAAAAAAGAATGAGATCCTGTCATTTGCAACGACACGGATGGAACTGGAGGTCTTAACGTTAAGTGAAATAAGCTAGGCACAGAAAGACAAACATCACATGTTCTCACTTATTTGTGGGATCTAAAAATCAAAACAATTGAACTCACGGAGATAGAGAATAGAAGGATGGTTACCAGAGGCTGGGAAGGGAAGGTAGGGGAGGTTGTGCAGGGGAAGTGAGGATGGTTAATGGGTACAAAAAAAAATAGAAAGAATGAATAAGACCTATTATTTGATAGCAAAAATTGGGTGACTATAGTTAATAATTACTTAATTATACATTTTAAAATAACTTAAATAGTATAATTGGATTATTTGTAACTCAAAGGATAAATCCTTGAGTGGATGGATACCCAATTCTCCATGATGTGCTTATTTCACCTCGCACGCCTATACCAAAACATCTCAGGTAACCCGTAAATATATACACCTACTATGTACCCACAAACATTTAAAAAATAATAAAAAAGCACACATACACACACACACACACAAATGAGGTTTTCCTTGAAGACAATGATGTTGAGAACCAGCAAAATGCACATTCTCATTCTAAGGCCAGTCCACATTCCCTGAGCCCCTGAGGAGTTGTTCGGCCATGAGGGGCAGGTGGGAGACACTTACCATGGAGAGAAGGAGGTCAGCCGTGGCGATACCCAGCCTCCAGCCCTGGGGACAGATGCCTCAGTTCAGCCACAGAAAAACATCCTTAATCCTCAGGGGCAGTCACACTTGTTTGCGGTGTAACCGGAGCCTCTTCACATGAATTGTGAAGCCCATTTGAATCTGTTTGACAACAGTACTTTTGTGGCAAAAATCAGAGCAAGGACCGATTTCCAAGAGACTTTACAGTTGTCTCCTCAGTCAAATATACCCTTGAGAATCTGCCTTCATGGAGCAAAGTGTTTTTCTTTTTATCCTGCATCCAGCCTTTCTCCTTTAACCTAGGGAAACCTGCTGAAAACACCTTTGCGTGAGAGAAGCTGCTCTTCCGTGTCCAGCAAGCAATCAGCGTAGCTCTGCTGTTCCAGCTCTGGCTATCTTGACAGTTTAAAAGCTGTCTCTGTGACCTCATGGGACCTCACTGAGCCTCAGTCCTCTCAGACGGGGGTGACATGACAGTACTTTTCCTTAGAGAATTGCCTGAGGATTAAATGAGAGAATCCAGGTAAGCACTAAACACAGTGCCTGGCATATGTAAGCATTTTGTAAATGTTAGGGGGTAAAGGAAATAGCCATTAAAAAACAAAATCCACTTGAGAAGCTGGGGTAGGATCTCTTGAGGCCAGGAGTTCGAGACCAGCCTGGGCAACATAGCAAGACCCCCCCCCCCCCAATCTCTACAAAAATAAATAAATAAAATTAGCCAAGTATGGTGGCATGCGCCTGTAGTCCCAGCTACTCAGGACGCTGAAGTGGGAGGATTGCTTGAGCCTAGAAGTTCCAGGTTGCCATGAGCTATGACTGTGCCACTGCACTCCAGCCTGGGCCACAGAGTGAGACCTCATCTCTTAAAAACCAAACCAAAAAAAACCACCAGAACTCCCTAGAGTGACTGTTTGGCTTCCGCACCTGTTAGCAGTACACGAGGCTCTGTCATTACCCACTGTGTCTTCAATTCTCCTAATGCCTGTCAGGAAATTCAGAGTGGGTGTAATGACTATCACCTGCCAATGAGGAGCCCCAAGCAATGAGAACTCACAGATCTTCACCAGAGGGCGCACAGCTAGTTAGTCGCAGGAAACCTCTTACGTAGCGTCACTCACCTGAGGCCATGGAACTCCACACTCACTGGAGAAGTGAGGAACAGAAACAGGTAAGTGTGGACAGGCAGTAGAGTTGACTCTGCAGGCCTGGGTCATTCAAACCCTGCACATCTAAGAGAAAAGTCTGGCCTTTGCCTGCTTCCTGGGAGATAACCTCCAAGCCCTTGGAATATTCTGCCTGATAGGAGTGTCTTTGCTCATCTCAGACCTTGGGCCAGGCTACCTAGTCTAGCCTAACAGTGTTATCTATGGTGGGACCTTGGGCCACACTGTTCGGCGTCTGGAGAGGCTGAAATTCAAAGAGCTAAAGTCAGTAACGAGGCACTCATGCCTGAAAGCCTAACGCCAGCAAAATCCCTGGACACAGAGGCTTATGGGAGCTTCCCTGGTTGGCGATACTTTGTACATCTTGTCCACAAGGTTCCCGGGGAATTGAGCACCGTCTGCATGACTCCACAGAGGGTAAGAACAGGAAGCTCACCCCGCCACTCTCTGGGCTGTGGCCTGTGCATCCTTTTCCTTTGACAACAGTCTGTATCCTTTTACTGCAACAAACCATCACCACGAGCACAGTGGCTCTTCTGAGTTCCAGGAGACCTTCCAGTGGATCACAGAATTTGAGCTTTGTCTTGGGGACACCTGGCTAAGTGGGGAAGCAAGGATTAGCCCCCTCAGGATGGGGACGAAAGCTCTGGAATCTGGATGCTGCGTTTTGGTTTGGGACCATCTGTCTCCTCCTTCAGCAGTGGGCTCCTCCCTTCCTCCCTCCCTTCCCCTCCCTGTCGTGCCTAGGTTGTTCCAGCGTCGGGCCAGAAGCAGCCCTCTGGCGTGGCTTTCCTAAGAATAATCGTTTTTGAAAAGGGTTAGGAAGGACAGGAAGCCTGCCTTTCTTGCAGCATATTTGGTTTCACTCGGGAAATGGACTAAACTGAATTTAGAGGACATGTATTTGATTGTTGAGTCAAACGCTGACCCAGGTATTTATTGCAAACATGGTATTTATTTCCCTGCTCTTTGTTGAGGGGTGCGCGGGGAGAACTGGCTCTGACTGTACAGGCATAGAGAGGATTCAGAGGCTCTTACACCACTGGCATTTTGGCAAGGCATACCAAGACGATGTAAGTGCTAACCTGAAACCCCAAGCTGTGATATTTATATGGCATGACTGATTTTACTCCTGGGTAACATCTAAAAACAAAAGCTAAGATATCTGTGTGATCTGAACCTCACCCACAATTTCCTTGGCTGGAACAAGGAGGGAAATGAGGAATGAGGGGAAGGAGGTTGGTGGGCAGAGGAGAATGAGGATTGGGCAGGGATTGGAAGGGGATGGCAGGGAAGTAAGAAAGATGAAAGGGCCAGGCATGGTGGGACCTGTAGTCCCAGCTACTCGGGAGGCTGAGGAAGAAGGTTTGCTTGAGCCTAGGAATTCGAGGCCAGCCTGGGCAATGTAGCAAGACCCGTGTCTCAAAAAAAAAAAAAAAAAAAAAAAGAAGAAAGAAAGGTGGAAGGGAGGGAAGGGGGAGGAAGGTGTGACACATCAGGTGAGTTTGGAAAGTGGCTTCTCAACCAGTTTATTGATTTCAGTTCACTTAGCTGCTAAATAAAAGTGTTACGTTTTTGTTTTTGTACAAGTTTATTCTCTGGGGACACATTTTTCCCTTTTAAAATTCCATTTCCTTTTCAAAGCACAAGATTTTTCCAGACAATGTTTCTTTTAATGGGATCCCAGCACTCTGGGGAGTCTCTCCATCCAGCTGCCTCCTGATCTCCTTTGGGCCTTGGCTTAGATGTCTCTTTCTCTTTGGAGACCTGCCCCAAGACCTGCCCCAAGCCTGTTGCCCAGGCTTGAGTGCAGCAGTGCGATCACAGCTTACCATACCCTTGAACTCCTGAGCTCAAGCAATCCTGTCACCTCAGCCTAATGGGTGGCTGGGACTAGAGTTGTGCACCACTATGCCTGGCTATTTTTTCTTCTTCTTTTCTTTTCTTCTTTTTTTTGTAGAGATGGGATCTCACTATATTGCCCAGGCTGGTATTCAATTCCTGGGCTCAAACCACCTGCCCACCTCGGCCTCCCAAAGTGTTGGGATTACAGGTGTGAGCCACTGCCCCCGGCCTGCTCACTCCATTTCTTAAGTGTGTTGTAGAGGATGAGTCTAGCCTCATCCTGCTCGTTCTGTTTCTTAAGTGTATTGTAGAGGATGAGTCTAGGCAGGCAAGTCAAAGTTTAGGTAACATGAGCCGTCAAAGCCTGACTTCCCCCACTGTGTGGCCTCACTCAGGCTACTTGAGCTCTCACTTTCCACCTCTACAAAATCAGCAGGTAGAACTAGTAGATTTCTAATCTAGCTTAAGACTTCCTGATTCTGCCCTCAGAAAGTTTCTATTTATTTCTTCAGGCTGGCTTCTTCTACCTGCCGGTCTTGTAGAAGAGCATCTCATGACCACCTAGCAGAATGACATCATGTGAGAAAAATACTTTGTGTTCACAAATAGAAGAGGATATTTAAGGGAAAAATCTAAATTTCCGCCCTTGTGAGTTTTCTTTTTTTAATTGCAGTAAAATATACACACCATAAAAATTATCATTTTAATCATTTTAAGAGTACTGTTCAATGGCATTAAGTATACCCAGATTATTATACAACCAACACTATCATCCGTCTCCAGAAATTTTCCATCATCCCAAACACAAACTCTGCACCTGTTAAACACTAACTCCCCATTCTCCCTTCCCTAATCCTAACACCATCATTCTACTTCCCATTCCTATGAATTTGACACTCTCAGGATCTCATATAAATGGAATCATACAGTATTTTAATAACTGGCTTATTGCTCTTAGCATAATGTCTTCAAGGTTCAACTATGTTGGAACCTGTGTCTGAATTGCCTCCCTTTTTGAGGCCAAATCACATTGTCTTGTGTGGACACATTGTGTTCTGTTTATCCATCCATTCACCCATTGATAACCCCCTGAGCTGCTTCTGCCTTCTGGCTACTGTGAACAAAGCTGCTGTGAACATGGGTGTGCAAATATCTGTTTGAGTTTCTGCTTTCAGTTCTCTTGGGTGTGTACTTAGAAGTTAGATTGCTGGATCATATGGTAATTCTATGTTTAATTTTTTAAGGAACTGCCGTACTGTTTCCCACAGCAGCTGGACCAGTTTACATTCCCATCAGTGATACATAAGGGCTCCCATTTCTTAATATTCTCACCAAAACTTGTTATTTTCTGTTTGCTTGATTTTTAGAGACAGCATCTCCCTTCATCACCCAGGCTGGAGTACAGTGGTGTGATAATAGCTCACCGCAGCCTCAAACTCCTGGGCTTAAGTAATCCTCCTACTTCAGCCTCCCAAGTAGGTGGAACTATAGGCACATACCACCATGCTCAGCTAATTTTTAATTTTTTTTTTTTTTTTGTAGAGACAGGGCCTTCCTATGTTGCTCAAGCTGGTCTCGAACTCCTGGCCACAAGCCATTCTCCTGCTTTAGCTTCCCAAAGTGCTGGGATTACAACTGTGAGCCACTGCATCCAGCCTCTGCTTTTTTGATTATGGACATCCCAGTGGATATGAAGTGAGTTTTTTCTTTTTAAATTCTGTGGTATTTCTACATTTCTGAGCAAAGCTGGGAAGTTAAGGTCAGGAAAGCCATGGCTCTCTGGAGCCCAGCTGCCCATTAGAGAGGCTCTGCTTGCATCCACTTTAGGCTTTAGACTGGTTGTAGCTTCCAGTTTTCATCTTTGCTAGAACAACCTTCTTAGTCATTGTGTGAGCCATGGCAGCTGTTCATGCGGTAGATTCCGGATAAAAGATAGATGCTCTATTCTCAGAAAATGAATTTGAAAATCAAATTCATCTATATTTCTATTTCAGTAGAACCAACTGTATCAACCCCTCTATTTCGGAAGCTCTTGCTGGCCTTAATCCTCCTGCAAGGGTATATGATTTACACAACCCATTTCGTTCTACATTCATTTCAAATTTAAATGAATATACTGAATGCCTACTCTGAGCCAAGCACTATGCTAGATGCTGCTGTATACATTATCTCAAGGAATTTTCTCATTAAAGGATGGTTATTCTCATCTATAAGAGAGGAGGATGAGATTCAAGTTTGTTGTTTCTCAGAATATGAGCACCTACATCAGAATTCTTTGGGAAGTGTGTATTACAAATCGGGCACCAGGACCCCCTCAGATTTTCACAGGTGCCCCAGTAACTCTTGTGCACTTGGAAGTGTGAGACTTATGGCTCAACTGGTAAGTGGGGGCTGGATTGAAGCCCTGGTCCTTTCCAGAGCCTTCTCCCTTGATGTGGGGTGCTGCTAGCAGCGCTTGATGGGGTAAGGGGTTGTTGACAGATGCTGAGAAAAGCAGCTGCTCTGCAAGGGCAGGAGAGGACACAACTGAGATGCTGCCACAGAGAAAACTGCATGGCGAGGGGGCCGGGATCAGAGCCAGGCAATCTCAGGGTGGTGGGGACATTGGTACTGCTGTTGCAGCCGTGAAGTTTCATGGAAGAGCACTGATGGGTGGAGCTTGGGAGGGTCTTGGGGTGACAGTTCAAGCAGGCAGTCTTGCTGCACCGTCAGAGGACGG
>NC_045451.1:69569700-69586507 GCF_002776525.5 Piliocolobus tephrosceles | reverse complement strand
CAGGCAGTCTTGCTGCACCGTCAGAGGACGGTGGTGTCCCAGCCTGTACAGGTCCCTCTGGAGAGAAAGCTTCTCCTCCATAGGTTGTAACTTACCCTTCCTGGGTGAATATTTGCAGATTTGTTTTCTTTCCTTAATTCAATGCCTCCCTAATACATAACACTCAGGGTACTTGTAGTGTGCACATGCCCTGCTGCTCAGTCAGGTAGATTTTTCTAGGTTTCTGGGAAGGGTTAGACCCAAATAGGCTGGGCAACCCCTGCCTAGCAACCCACACTCATGTGCTAGGTGGAGCCCCTGAGTGCTGCATGCAGTTCCATGATAGAATCTGAAAACAGGCCTGGAATTGATGATGGTGCCAGAGGGAGCTGGAATATCAATCATGTTCATTAACTGGAAGCTGGGATCCTACTTTTTAAAACGTTTTTATTGTGATAAAACATATATCACATAAAATTTACCATTTTGACCATTTTTAAGTGCACAGTTCAACAGCATTAGGAGCATTTACATTGTCACATGACCATCACCACTAGCCATTTCTAGAACTTCTTCATCATCCCAAACCAAAACTTTATACTTATTAGACAATAATTCCTATTCCTTTCTTCCCCTACCCACTGGTAACCACCGTTCTGTCTGTATGCATCTGACTACTCGATGGACCTCTTCTAAGTGAAATCAAATAATAGTTGTCGTTTGGTGTCTGGCTTAATTCATTTAATATAAAGTCTTCAAAGTTCATCCATGTCACAGCATGTATCACAATTTCATTCCTTCCTGAGGCCGAACAACATTCTGTTGTATGGATAAATCACATTTTGTTTATCCATGTATCCATCAGTGGGCATTTGGGTTGTTCCTACCTTTTGGTTATTGTGAATAATGCTGTTATGAACATTGGTTTGCAAGTATCTGTTTGAGTTTTTGTTCTCTTTCTTTTTTAAAAAATTGCTTATTTATTTATTATTATTTTTGAGATAGGATCTCACTCTGTTGCCCAGGCTGGAGTGCAGTGGTGGGATCATAGCTCACTGTAGCCTTGAACTCCTAGGCTCAAATGACCCTCCCGCCTCAGCCTCCCAAGTAGCAGAGACAACGGGTGCATGCCACCATGTCAGACTCCTGCTTTCGATTCTTTTTTTTTGAAACGGAGTCTTACTCTGTTTCCCAGGCTCATTCCAACTCAGGAATCACAGAAGCAGATTTTGAATAATGAGTGGGATGTTGATTTGTGGAGAATAAGGGAAAAAGGAACTCCTCATAGAAGAAACAGCAAAGCAAAGGGAAAGAGTCCTAAAAGTGAAGAGCGTTGCCGGTAACCGCAAGTAAGATGGTGTGGCCAGTGTAGGTTTCACTGGTCAACGTCATGAGAAAACCAACAAGGTGGTTTGGGACTATGTCATGGAAAGTTCTGAACATGAAGCTAAGGAAATCTTAATATTTTAAATTAATAACCTGCACCTTTTATTTCCAAATTATATTGAAAAGTAGGGGATTTACTTATATTTAAATACAATTTAGCAATTGTAGAGTGCATTGTCATGAAAGTTTAAGCCTGATGCTTTTTACTTGGGTAAAAATGATATCTAAATGACAGTAAGACATTTTTAAAAACCTTTCTTACATAGTCATCTATCCACAGTGAGTCTCTGCGTGTGTGTGTGTGTGTGTGGCATGTGTGTGCAGTGTCTGTATGCGTCTGTCTGTGGGGGTCATGCGGTGTGCACGTGTCTGGTGTCCATGTCTGCATGTGTGGTGTGGTGTATGTGTGTGTAGTTTGTGTGTGTGTGTATGGTATAATGTGATGTGCGTGTCTGTGTGTGTGTGGTGGGTGGGTGTGCAGTGTCTGTGTGTGAGTGGTGTCTGTGTGTAGTAAGGTGTCGGGTACGTGTTTGGTGTCTGTGTGTGTGTGGTGGGCATGTGTGCAATGTCTGTGTGTGTGGTGTCTGTGTGTGGTATGGTGTGGGGTATGTGTCTGGTATTTTTGTGTCTGTCTCTGTGAAGGATGTGTGTATGTGATGTGTGTGTGCTGTGTGTGGGTTTGGTGTCTGTACATTCCTGTGTGTGGTGTATTGTGTGTGTGAGTGTTTGTGTGTGTGTGTGTGGCAGCTGTGGGAAGGTGTCCCTCAGATCTCCAACTGCAGGGAGTGTGACTGAGCAGCCCGGCTGCTGTGCTCTGAGATGCATTGCTGTATCCACTCCAAGACCCTCCTTCCTGGACGCAGGGCTGCAGGTCACTAAGGCAGCCTTCCCTTGCAGTCTGATGGGCAAGCTTGCCTCAAGGATTGGGCAACAGCCTTGTTGAGCTCCTGAGCACTGCAGAGCAGCCTGGAGCTTCTGTCTAAACTTCCTCCCTCCGTTCTCCTTCCCTCATGGCCCAGGCTTGCCTTGCAGCCTGACGGCTCTTCCTGTCTCCTCAGCTCCCTCCTCACTGCCTCTCACAGGCCTATCCCCTAATGAATTTCTGGCACAATCAATCCTGTCGTGGCATCTGCTTCTGGGAGGACCCAGAATAACACAGTGGGGACAGGAATGGGTTGAGAAAGCAGGCACGGAGCGGTGATGTGGAACTGGCCCACCCACCCTAGCAGGTGGAGAGGTTGTGTCCTGGCTGGGAGCTGGGTCACTTCGAGTCCCTGGCCTAAGGCTCCAGACTGGACCAGTAGTGGCCTGGCATATGTTTTGGGAGGGGACAATGTGGCGCATGCCATGATGCAGGCATTTTAAGAATACGGGTTGAGGGGCTGGGCGCGGTGGCTCAAGCCTGTAATCCCAGCACTTTGGGAGGCCGAGACGGGCGGATCACGAGGTCAGGAGATCGAGACCCTCCTGGCTAACACGGTGAAACCCCGTCTCTACTAAAAATACAAAAAATTAGCCGGGCGAGGTGGTGGGCGCCTGTGGTCCCAGCCACTCGGGAGGCTGAGGCAGGAGAATGGCGTGAACCCAGGAGGCAGAGGTTGCGGTGAGCTGAGATCCAGCCACTGCACTCTAGCCTGGGCGACAGAGCAAGACTCCGTCTCAAAAAAAAAAAAAAAAAAAAAAAAAAAAAAAAAAAAGAATACGGGTTGAAAAATGCGTACAAAAAAAGGCAGAGTGTGCTGGGTCTCCCTAAGCTGTTTCGATGCACACAGAGGAAGGAGAGAGAAAGGCCTGTTCATGCAGGGCCCTGCGACAGCTGACAAACAGGCCTCCATCTCCTGCAGAGGAAGAACAGATGCACAGCTGAGAGGCAGGCTGAGGACCTGACTGTTAGAGTCATGGAGCTCCGGAGAGGTTTAAATGCTCAGCCAAGGCAGGTCTGTTATGCAAAGGTCAGGGCCCTTGTGGGGAAAAGCTAGGATCCTAAATATGGGACAGGGCTATGTAGGTCCTGGCTACCAGATTGCCCCTGAAGATCTGGACTCCACACTCTGCTCAACCCCTTGGGCTTGCGGAGGTGGCCCACCCCTCCCTAGGAAGGCCTAGCCTTCCCACTAAGCTGGCAGATGCTTGCAGGTTGCCCGCACCCACCAAGGCAGCAAGTGCCGCCTGAGGAGCCACACCTCCCCTCCTCCTGACTTCAGGGAAGTGTATTAGCAAAGACAGTCAGTGCTAGAAGAGAAGGTGAAGGAATAGAGTCTGACTGTTAGACCTGCTCCTGCGTTAGACAATGCTGGGAGCCATCCTTCGCTACCTGCTCCATTAAATTCTTGCTCTTGGAAGATAACACTGTGAAGCAATTAAAGTGGCTTCTTATGAAAACTAACAGCTTGCTCATAAAGGCTCACTTCAACACCCTCATCTCAGCGGGGCACAGTGACTCATACCTGTAGTATCAGCACTTTGGGAGGCTGGGATGGGAGGACTATTTGAGGCCAGGAGTTTAAGACCAGCCTGGGCAACATAGTGAGAACCCATCTCTACTAAAAACTAAAAAATTAGCTGGATGTGGTGCCACACCCGTAATCCTAGCTACTCAGTAGACAGAGGCAGAAAGATAGCATGAGCCCAGAAGTTCGAGTCTGCAGTGGGCTCTGATGGCACCACTGTATTCGAGCCTAAGTGAGAGAGTGAGACTCTGTTTCAAAACAAAACAAAACAAAACAAAAGACCCTCACCTCCTTGTGTTCACCTCTTCAAGCCTGTTATAGCTTAAGTTTGCCCAATCTCATCTCATTTCTTGCCTTGCAAGACATGTCTCAAAATCACTGGGACATGTGACAATCTGGGCCGTAACACCCTCCAACACCCTTTCCTAATTTCTCTGTTTTGAGATACTTCTAAAACTCTGACACTGTAGTATTCTCCCTTACTGCTATAGGTCTCATATACTTAGATTTGCTTGACCAACAGATTTTTCTGGTGGTTCCTTTGGAAAAACAATAACGAACACAAAATATACATGGATCATAGTAATATAGAATAAATGTAACATACTAGCCATTCTCACTACAGTGCTGCCCTATTCTACCCATGGTGTGTCTGGCCTGAGTCAGTTCTGATCCGCCCACTTTCTCAACAGGGAAAAGGTAACACACATTTCAGAAATGCACATCAGTCTGAGAACGGAATCTAATCCTGAAATATATAAATGAATGCTCTTCACATTTCAGGTTTAAAGAAACAGTATTTGCCTCACCCGAAGGAGGAAATAATGAATTTTTTCCTCCTATAAGGGTTCTTGGTTAACTCTACCCTGTTTGTTTTACTTAAAATGTTACATACTTTGCATTTATTCAGTTGATTAAGATTTATCTTGCTTAGTTAATGACTAACTTCTGGCTGGCCTTTTTAGGTTGTGAAATAGTTGTCAGGTCTGTGTTTGCATGTATTAGAGATATGAAGAACAGTATCTAGTACACCTAGGCTATTTGAGCGCTTAGAGCAACGATCAGATTTTGACAGGAATGCCCCTGTTAATGGATGCAGACTTTGGCCCCACTAACAAGAGGCTTCATTGTTCGAATTGGTCATTTGGGAATTATTGTAATTATTCTGACGAATGAAGAAAACGAGCCTATCAAAAGACTTTATTTATTGCTGTTATTTATGATTTTAAAATGTATTTCTATGGGTTTTAAAATATGTTCATGTTATAATAGGTATGAAAACAGACATAATAACTGTTCCCACATACTGCTCCTGTCTCAAATACAAATTCTGCGCAAACATACGCAAATTATGCACAAATTCTACTCCCTGCTCTGTAGATACTCCCTGAAAATTGAGTACAGATCCAGGGTTCACAAATCTAGTTTTTGTTCCTCTTAGTTTCCTTTAAAATTTCTAGTCTCAGGCCAGGCATGGTGGCTCATGCCTGTAATCCCAGCACTTTGGGAGGCCGAGGCAAGAGGATTACTTGAGGCCAGGAGTTTGAGACTAGCCCGGGAAACATGATGAGACCCTGTATCTAGCAAAAATACAAAAATTAGCAAGGTGTGGTGGTGTGCACCTCTAATCCCAGCTACTTAGGTGACTGAGGCATGAGAATTGCTTGAGCCTGGGAGGCAGAGGTTGAAGTGAGCCGAGGTTGAAGTGAGCCATTGCACTCCAGCTTGGGCGACAGAGTGAGACTCTGTCTCAAAAAAAAAAGAAAAAAGAAAAACAATGTCTAGTCTTGTCATCATTTACAATAAGAAACGTGTCCTAAGCATTTGCCATTCATTATCTGCTGACTCCATCCCAGAGAGTCTGTAATGCAGTTCTCTGGTCCTAGCCCTCATTGCACATGAGATGGAAATTGTAGTTCAACAGAGTAGGTGACTAGTGCCGGCTGAGTAGCCGGTCGATAGGGTCTTAGTGCTACTGCAAACCCTTGAGCTTTGAATATTTGTCTCTTTCCTGATGACCCAAGGCTTTCTGCCAAGTAGCTAGTTTGTAAACATATGCTTAAATATACTCAAGGCGTTCCTATTATTAAAGCACTATTTTCATTGTGCTCTTAATTTCCTGATCAAAACTTTCCATTGAGTACTGAGAAAAGTCCAAAGCACTCAAGCTGAAATTTCCAGCTTTCTAAAGTCAGATCTCTGTTTACCTTTCCAACCTTATCTTCTGCTATTCTCCTGTGCACTCCAGAAATTCCAATCAAAAAGAGCTACTCAATACTCCCTGCAGTGCTGGCATTGCTCTGCCTAACCCTTGCTTATCTCTTTCAATATTTCAGCGCCATCCTCCCTCCCCTGAGAGGCCCGGTCAGGTGAAATGTTTAGGAAGAACCAGCCTGCGGTAGGGTGAGAACAGGGAAGGGGGTGGATCTGCGCTTCAGTTGCGATGGGATAATTAACATAAAAATGCATCACTCTTGAAGATCTTTCTCCACTTCTCTCATGCTCCTGTTTTCTTACTTTCAGTTAAACATTGCTTTTTTTTTTCTTGAGATTGAGACAGTCTCACTCTGTCATCCAGGCTGGAGTGCAGTGGCACAATCTCAACTCACTGTAACCTCCACCTCCCAGGTTCAAGCTATCCTCGTGCCTCAGCCTCCTGAGTAGTTGGGATTTACAGGCAAGCGCGACCATGCCCGGCTAATTTTTGTATTTTAAGTAGAGATGGAGTTTCGTCATGTTGGCCAGGGTAGTCTTGAACTCCTGGCCTCGAACCATCCATCCACCTTGGCCTCCCAAAGTGCGAGGATTACAGGTGTGAGCCACCATGCCCAGCCTGGTTAACATCTTTTTATCATGATTTTCACAAGGGTCGTGTAAGCATACCTTCAAAACTGATGGGGTGTGCTCAGGGAGAGTGCCTGCTCCTCTCACTGCAGCATCACCTGCTGTGTTCAGCCTGCTGTGTCTCTGCTCATGGATGGGCTCATCCTTCTCAGTTCCAGCTCCTGCCCCCACTGGATTCCCGTGAACTTCCTTTGTAACCAGTGGGACGGTAATGAGGTACTTCACACATGCAAATATTCTCTAAGTATTTCGATTTCTCCCTCATCTGTTTTTGGGAGCTGGGATTCTGCTTTATAATCATCTGTACCTCTTCATCTCCTAGCACAGGGCTTTGCCTGTGGTACATGGCATTGAACCCATCAAATAAAAGCAACCAAAGAGCAAAATATTTTTGCAATCTGAAGAATATATTTACAATGAGAAACATCACTGGTAGCTGCCTGTAGTATACGGCAAACACTGTTGAAACACAGCCGTGTGTATGGATGGTCGAAATGTTTTCCTGTTTGTTCACCCTGTCTGTCTCCATTTTTACCTAAGTTGGGAAGAAGGCAAGTGTCCACTTTGGTCCCATTTCATCTGGGCAGTGGTAGAAGTGGCCTGTAATTCATGCAGTAGGTTGCTTTGTCTGTATAGCGCCAAAGAATTGATATCACTTGTTGTTGTTTTTAATCAATGAGTTGACTTCAGCAAACAGTGGTTTGGGTGTCTCAAAACAACTTGAATCTGACCAAAGAGACAGAGTCACAGAAAAACAAAGAAATTTCATGTAGTGTATGAGGTTTCATCTTTGAGCAGGAAGTTCCCAAGATTTCAAGGCAGAAGCACAGAAGAGTAGGTATAGAAATGTCAGCAGCACCAAAGTCTTATCCTCATTCTGACCCCAAAGCTCTTGGGTCTTCATGAGAGGAGTCTTTTCTTTCGTTGAGTCTCTTCTTTGCACAGGCAGTTGCTAGGAGGTCACTTTCTTCTGTCTCCTTTGCCCTCGAAAGGATGTTTTAGGAGGCCACGTCATGATAATCTGGTCCTCCTGAAGAACAGGTCAGGACAACATTAAATGGTTTATTTGCTTCCTGAACCTATGTTTGTTGCCTTCCAAGGCACTGGAAAACCAAAGGCTGCCTTTCTGCTGCTGTGAGAAATTATTCTGTTTAGAATATTTGATCACACACCCAAACAGGTGCCAAATAGAAAATAGCATGCTAGATGTCAATCCAGGCAGCAGAAAGTTGGCCAGGACACTACATCTCTGAATTTAAATGGTCCAAAACTTCACATTTATCCTGAATGGTCTTCCTATGCCAGCTCTTCAGAGATCATAGAATCCTGGAGTGCTGAGCAAACAGATATCCTGCAGCTCACTGCATTCATCTCTCAGAAATCCAAACAGGTTAGATGATGTCTCCAGCAATTAATACCCAGTGGCAGATCCAGTTCTAGAAGAAACCTAGGAGAACCCAGGTGTTCTACCTGCAAACTGTGACCAAAAAAGTGATCTCTACTCATAATATACTTTGTGTTATTTCAGAGCCTAGGATGGAGACATTTTATTTCAGAAGTGATGACCCACTCCTAGCCAATTTCAGCAGATAACATGGAGACTTGAACAAGCTAAATCTGTTGCAGAAAAATAGATAGTATTTGTCAAACACAGAAAGGGGAGTATTGAATAGGCATTAGGTCAGACTCCAAATTTTTCTCCCCAAACAGTTGGTTGAGAACAGTCACATGTTTTATAGTCATGTATCCCAGAACTGTCCATTACAGCAACACCTTCAGATTCCTCACAGGCCGGGTGTGGAGGCTCATGGCTGTAATCCCAGCACTTTGGGAGACTGAGGCAGGAGGATTGCTTGAGCCCAGGAGTTTGAGACCAACCTGGGTAACATAGCAAGACTCCATCTCTACAAAAAATTGAAAAATTAGCCAACCATGGTGGTGTTCACCTGTAGTCTCAGCTACTCAGGAGGGTGAGGTGGGAGGATCATTTGAGCCTGGGAGGTCAAGGCTGCAGTGAGGAGTGATCACACCGCTGTACTCCAGCCTGGGCAACAGAGCAAGACCCTGTCTCCAAAAAAACAAAAGCAAAAAACAACAACAAAAAACACTCCTTGCCTATCTTTAAGAGATTAACTACATGAGCAGGCTTTCATGAGCCGTTGAATTTTTTCCCTGGATGCATTGTGAGCAAGCTCCTTGGAGTCTGGTGAGCCTTTTGACTGTAAACCAAAAAAAAAAAAAAAAATTTAAATAAATAACTGAGGCAAGTCTCAATCATTTTTAGAGGTTTATTTTGCCAAAGTTGAAGACATGCCTGAGGGGAGAAAAAAGGTAAAAACCACAGG
Organism: Piliocolobus tephrosceles; assembly: GCF_002776525.5. NCBI lineage: Eukaryota > Metazoa > Chordata > Mammalia > Primates > Cercopithecidae > Piliocolobus > Piliocolobus tephrosceles. The sequence continues at coordinate 69,577,503 of NC_045451.1, read as the reverse complement.
AAACATTTGTGCTCCATGATTTTTTCCCAAAGAGGGTCTGGGGACTTCAATATTCAAAGAGAAAAAGAGCAGGCAGTAGGGGAAAAAGGAAGGAGGAAAAGAAAGGGAAAGGGTAGATAAAAGAGGCAAACAGTTGCATTCCTTTGAGTCTTTTGATCAGTGAAGACACTTTTTTCATATAAGGAGGGAGGAGAGGAATAGTCAATTATGCGTTTGTCTTGGGCTCAGTGAATCTCCATTTTTACATAAGGTAAAATAAACATAGGAAGTAGAGGAAGCGGTTAGATATGCATTCATCTCAGTTGAGCAGAGAAATGATGACTTTTAGTTCTTGGTTTTCGTTCCCTCTCTGCAGAAGACTAGCTGTTAATTTATTAACACACTGTAGGGTGAAATTCAACAGAACTGTCTTAGGGTAAAAATCTTGGGGCTCACAAGAGATTTCCTTGTGAGGAAATTATAAGGGAAGAATGTAGCCTTTTATCTTGTAGCTATCTATTTAGGAACAAAGTGGAAGGCAAGTTGGTCTGACCTGGTTCCCAGCTTAATGTTTCCCTTTGGCTTAGCAAGTTTGGGGTCCCGAGGTTTTATTTTGCTTTCAGATGCCATAGGAAACTGTAGAAGCGAGATTTCTGAGCTGGGCCTCTCAAGACCCATTTGACTACAAAGTCAGAGAAAGAATGCTGGTCCTCATAGGCCTGTCCTGAGTCTGCCCTGGACACCTGGAGGCCACAACTGCAAGAGGGAGGGTGAAGTCAGTGACCAGAAGGAAGGTATCACTAGGGAAAGAGCATGGAACTGTTAATTCCAACTGTAACCCTTACCAGCCCTGTTATGAACTGGATGCTTGTGTCCCCTGGATATTCATATGTTGAAATTCTAACCCCCAACGTGATGGTCTTAGGAAGGGCATTTGGGGGTAAGTAGGTCATGAAGGTGGAGCCCTCACAAATGAGATTAACACCCTTGTAAGAAGAGACATGAGAGCTTGCTCACTCTCTCAGCTCTTCACCACGTGAAAATGCAATGAGAAGGCATCACCCGCAAACCCAAAAGTGGCCTGGAAAGCCCAAGATCAAGAGGTTGGAATATCTGGAATCTGGTGAGGGCTGCTTCCTGGCCATCCCTGGATGTTATTTCCTTAGGCCCCCAGTCCACTAGTGGTACCCTGAGCTCTTCACTCGGGCACCCCAAGTAGCCTTGCCATCACCTGGTCCTCACTAAAACCCTTATCCCCAAGTTCAGTTAGGTGTTAGAAAGGAAAGATGTCTGACTGAATGGGTCCACACTCAATAGCTATTAGCTTCAGAGTCCTCTGGGAAATATGCATGTTTTGAAAAAAAGGAGCTCAGTAACCAACATGAATCGCAAATCAGTTGAATTTCAGACAAGATAAAAAGTTCAAAAGGGAGCATTCTGAGAAGCCATGATGGGCCAGGAGTGATGGTTCACGCTTATGATTCTAGGACTTTGGGAGGCCAACATGGGAGGTCTACTTGAGGCCAGGAGTTCAAGGCCAGCCTGGGCAACATAGTGAGATCCCCATCTCTATAAAAATTTAAAAATTTGGGCATGGTGGCTTGTGCCTGTAATCCCAGCACTTGGGGAGGCTGAGCCAGGCAGATCATGAGGTCAGGAGATTGAGACCATCCTGGCTAATACGGTGAAACCCCGTCTGTACTAAAAATACAAAAAAATTAGCCGGGTGTGGTGGCTGGCGCCTGTAGTCCCAGCTACTGGGGAGGCTGAGGCAGGAGAATGGCATGAACCTGAGAGGCAGAGCTTGCAGTGAGCAGAGATCGCGCCACTGCAGTCCAGGCTGGGTGATAGAGCGAGACTCCGTCTCAAAACAAAACAAAACAAAAATTTAAATATTTAAAAACAATTAGTCAGGCATGATGGTGCACATCTGTGATCCTAGCTACCCAGGAGACTGAGTCAGGAAGATCACTTGAGCCCAAGAGTTCGAAGCTGCAGTGAGCTATGATCATGCCACTGCTAGAGCTATGATCACTCCAGCCTGGGCAACAGAGCCAAACCCTATCTCAAAAAAAAAAAAAAAAAAGGAAGAAAGAAAAGATAAAAACCTACAAAAACAGAGGAACCATCACGACAGTTTCACTTGCGTCCGTGTGAAGAGACCACCAAAGAGGCTTTGTGTGAGCAACAAGGCTGTTCATTTCACCTGGGTGCAGGCGGGCTGAGTCCAAAAAGAGAGTAAGTGAAGGGAGACGGGGTGGGGCCGTTTTATAGGATTTGTGTAGGTAAAGGAAAATTACAGTCAAGGGGGATTGTTCTCTGGCTGGCAGGGGCAGGGGTCACAAGGTGCTTAGTGGGGGAGCTTTTGAGCCAGGATGAGCCAGGAGAAGGAATTTCACAAGATAATGTCATTAGTTAAGGCAGGGACTGGCCATTTTAACTTTTGTGATTCTTCAGTGACTTCAGGCCATCTGGATGTACACGTGGAGGTCACAGGGGATATGATGGCTTAGCTTGGGCTCAGAGGCCTGATAGACAGCAGATCCAGTCCTGCCTCAGAGCCTAGAATATGTCATGAACCAGAATATTCTTGCTTTTCACGCAGTCCTCTTCTCATCCTTCTCTGAACACTGCATCACCCACCCCGCTTTGATTGCCAGGGCACAGTAGTTGGGCTCTGGCAGGTATAGTAAGAGGGTGCTTGCTGAGCCCTCTGATGGTAGGGGTCATATGTAATTCCTGGATTTGCATGTCAGGGGCTGTCTAGTCTGTTTTCCTCTGGGCAATCATTCCTCTGGGCAATCATTCTCCATCTTTAGAAGACAGATATTCCAAATGATGTAATTGCTTGAGTATGGGTGGTTAGAGTCTCAAACCTCACCTTTTCCATCCTGAGATATGGTGTCTTCTGATTTTGAGGGCAATTAATGTACTTTATATGCATCTATATCCATCACAAGGTCTAGAATTTAGTACAGGCTCAAGTAAGTGAATGAAATACTAAAATCTGATAGATATTACTAGTGCTCCTCTCCATCAGGCACATGGAAGACTACATGTCAAACTTCCCTGCCATTGAATGGGGTCATTTGAGTAATCCTGGCCAATAGACTGCAAGAAGTAATATGTGGTCCTGTTGGTCTGAACTATAGATGTGAGCTGTCTGTGCAGGTTCTTCTCTTGCCTAAGCCACTGGCCACATTACAGACAACAAAGCCTCATTTAGCCTGGGTTCCTGAGTGGCTATGTGGAGCAGACTACCCCCCTTACCTGCTCACCTGTGCTGGAGAAAGATCATGAACAAAAATTATACCTTTGTTGAAGGATTTCAGGGCCTGTTTGTTCTGCAGCATAACCTAGCCTGTCCTGACTAATACAGCCAATGGCCACTTAAAGGTACAGGCAAAGAGGCTGCATATTTTGTAAAAACCATAAGTGCCCTAGAGGATATTTCATTGTCTAAACTTTGATTATTGTGAGGCTTCACTCTGTGAGTCACGAAGGATCTAAAGTTTAACAACCCCTTGAAGAAGGTTACTCAATCTGCAGAGTCTTCCTGGTGTGAGCTGAAAGGCATGCTGCCCTGCAGTGATGGTGAGTCAGTTCCCTGGCTGCACCACTGGCTAGAAGAAGGCCAGATATCAAGAGGATATGCAAGACACTCTGACAACCACTTCATGGCATCCTACTCACATCCTTGGAACCACATTCTCGGTGGATCTGTGCATAAATGCTTGAAACGCATTTTATTTCATTTTTTGGTTTTGAAATAAGTAGACATTTGCAGGAATGAACACCATATGTGCCTTGTCATTTCTCCTCAGCAGGGCAAGGCCATCCTACTGCGTGGTGCCATCTACTTTAGCAATCTCCTGGGAAACGTTGTTTTTCATCCATGGACAGCATTTGGCCAGAGACTGCAAGCAGAAGGGATAGAGATGGGAAGAGTCCATTTTTTGGCAGTGTCTCCAAATTCACCTCACCAAAAATTCCAATTATTTTTGGTTTCTGCGTTGGCAATGAATTTTGCTAGGATGGGTACCATATGTTCTAGTGTTTCTGAAGCCATTCCAGTTTCTAATATTTTACTTGTCTCTGTAATACAGCAAAATGCCCCAGAAATTTCAATATTTTAGTATACAAACTACATCTATCCGACAACTTTTCACTCTAGGAAGCAATACAAAAATTCATTTTGAGATCCCGTGCCTCAACGTTTCGTTGAAACTAATGCACTTCACCTTCACATACTGCAAACTATATGATGATATGGTTTATTTCTGCCCCAGCAAATTCTGGTCAAAAGGGCAGCGTATCTTAGTCTGGATTATCCATTTTAGAATGTGATCTACCTGGGTCACTTAGAGCTGTAATCTGTTCTTTAACAGAAAAGTATCTGCCCAGTTTACCATTAATTAGCATATTTTAAGAGTTTTATGAGATGAACCTTTCGGGCTTGAAATATCACTTCGTCTCTGAGCAGCTGGTTGGAAGTGTGTGCCGCCTCTCAGTTTCTGCCCGGTGACTGGGTGCATTTGGTGTTTCAGGCTGATGGTCCCGTCTGCTCCAACACAACGCTCAGCCCAGGAAGAGCAGGCCGTGGGGCTCAGTGCAGGGTCCAAAGTGCATAGTGAAGATCGACTGCTCGTCACCATCCCTAAGGTTCTGTCCCAAGTGTCTGAAGTGCTGTCATTAAAGATTCATCCTCAGGTTGAAAGCTTAAGCCCTGTGAAAAGCCAAGTGCCCCAGGGAGCCCCTCATGTTAAATCATGGACTGTGAACCCCTTGGCTTCAGGGCACTAACGAGCTCCTTCCCAAAGCACATCCTCTAAGAAGGAGCCCTGGAAGAATGGAGCTGGGCCAAGGCAGGAGGGCTTTCCAGAGAAGAGTGGAGAAGGACAGATGAGCAGGGCAGTGCAGGGGTTGCAGCAGGATAGGACACGAGCTTCCAGATGGAGAGTTTGTGGTCATGAAATGCAAGAGACTGAGAGAAATGACCTTTGTTGAGCTCTTATTCCATGCCAGCGACTACACGAAATGTTTTCTATGTATTTTTATCTGGTATAGTTCCCTCTGTCCCCTGGGAAGTAAAGGGCATGTTTCCTTTATAGGTGAAGACAGCACCAGTCAAGGTGGTTAAGTGACTTGCTGCATGGCAGATGCAGCTGACGGCAGTAACCTAAGCATACCCTGAGAATGACCCTGTGGTCTAAGAAGAGCTGACAGCAGTAACTTAAGCACACCCTGAGAATGACCCTGTGGTCTAAGAAGAATGTGTGTCTGGGAGTGGCCAACCCAGAGACTCACTCCTTATCTCTGAGGCACATCCAAAGCCCTGGTCCATTCCTTGCAACACAGGCGTACAGGGGATTGAAGCCTTTGTTTTGATTTAAACAGAGGTTGATAGATGGAGGGTGCGAAGTGAAAATTGCCACATAAACGGCATGCTTTTTCAAACAATAGCAGTTGTCATGTCTAGCCCCCTGTTCCTGGACTGCCCTGTATGTGGGTCCTCACTCAACTCTTTCTCTCGTCTACTAGCTCTGGGTCTCTTCTTCAGGCTCTCGGACAGGGTGCCATCTTTGTTGGAATCAACAGGGGTCCGGCACAACCCTTCCCCAGAATCATACACCTGGGGTGTAATGGAGCCATGATCTGAACCCACGTCTACTTCTAAAACACTTACTGTCCCACCAACTCAATTGGCCTGGACCTCTAAGTCAACTCTAATAGAGTTGGGATGAGTTACTTCTCACTAGAACTATTGTTTCTTACTAGAACTTCTGTCCGTGAAGGGGCAGAAGGGAAGCATTCACCAGGCACTTGGAATTGTATTGGCCACTATCTCAGTCTGTTCCTGCTGCTATAACAAAATACCTGAGGCTGGGTCATTTGTAAAGAACAGAAACTTACATTTCACAGTTCTGGAGGCTGGAAGTACAAGGTTAAGGCACCAGCTGGTTCAGTGTCTGGTGAGGGCCGTTGTCTGCTTCAGGTGGCAAGCCTCCCACCACATTGGGGATGAGGTTCCAGCACCTGCGTTTTGGAGGGAGGGTCACAGACATTCACACCATAGCACCACCTTCACACATCCCGTGTAATCCTCACACCAACCCAGCAAAGCAAGGGCTATTATCCTTATGTTTACTTATTGTATCCATTTCTTATGCTGATAACAAATTACTGTAAACTCAGTGGCTTAAAACAACACACATTTATTATGTTTCTGTGGGGCGGGTGTCTGGGCACAGCCTCGTTGGGTCCTCAGCAAAACTGCAATGAGGGTCCCGACCAGGGCTGTGTTCTCATCTTGAGATGCTCGTGGGTTAAGTGTCTCCTTCCAAACTCACCCCTCGCTGTGTCTGTGGCCCCCTCGCCCTCTCACTCTGCAGAGCACCCATCGGGCCGTCCCTGTCCTGGCTCTCAGCTGCCCGCTCCTACCCCCTCCTCCTCCTGCCTCTCAGCCGCTGACTGAGCATCCCGCTTCACAGAGAAAATAGAAGCTCCCAGATGGCTGTGCCTGTCTTTCTCCTACCATGTCTGCGAGCCCACTTTCACCCTCCGCATCCTCGTCTTCCTCTGGGGAGAAGTGGCTAACTCCACACCAGGCTCACTCTCCACCTGCACTCTGGGCCTCCCTGCCCCCACCCCTGCTGCCTTCTCAGAAGCCTCACTGTATGGAATCCCCTTCTCCCCTTCGAATGCTCTATTTTGTCTTTATATCCAACCCCGCCCCCCCGACCCCCGAAGGACTTTCTCATCAGTTTTTAGACGTCTGGAAACCAAACCAATCTGAGTCAAAGGAGAGGAAGGGAAAATGACTCTGAGTTGTCCCTCCACACCCCTCACCCCTGCAGCTCCGCCCTGTCTCTTTCCACCTCTGCAGAGCCAAGTTTCTGGAAACGCTTGATGATAGGTGCTGTCTTCGTTTTCTTATTTTATATTCATTCTTCAAGGACTCCACTTCTGTGATGCATTGGTTCAGCTTTGTTTAGGTGTCCTGCCATCACTAAATTCCAGACAGGTTCATCGTCTCTTTCAACCTTGTCTGACACTGCCAGCCTAACCACTCCCTCCTTGAAACACTGGCCTTCCTCGCCTTCTGAGGAAGATACTGTGGGCTGACTCATTCAGCATTCATTCTATTCCTGCTGTGCATACCTTCTTGAGAGTGGGGAGAAAGCTAGAATTGACATTTTCCATATTCCCCCTCCACTCTTTCCAGTTGAGGTTTCAATTCCACCCGTCAGGCGCCGTCTCTGGGACTGTCATTTGAAACTGAGATGCTGGGCAGGCAGGCAGGGCTGGAGGCATCGCTTTTTGCCGGTGTGCATTGCACCAGGGCAGGAAGGTTCTCCAGCCAAGAGCAGGGACATAGCTTCCAGATCGATGACTGCCCGTTGACGGCAGAGGCAGCAGCTCCTCTGACAGTTATTCCTGGAAGCTCAGCCTAGCCTCTGTGTCCTTGCTTTTCCTAACAATTCTATGAATTGCTAATGACTTTAAATACATGTATTTTATTTAAATTAGCTAGAGCGTATTCTGTTTTCTGAGACAGCGTTGATCAAAGTAACGACTGTAACACAGCACTGCCTTCCTCTTCTTGAGCCTCATGGCTCCTCCTCCTGTCGGTGGCTTTCCGACTGGCCATATAATGAAGCAGTCCTCATGGCCCCGTCCTCACCTCCTTCCTTGTCTTCTTCTTGTCTTTTCTCCTGTGCTCAACATTCCTATCCACGTTCATGCTGCAGTCAGCACCTAGATAAAATGATGCAGGGATGCTATGTCCAGCCAAACTACCTTTCTGTAAGCCACTCAATTTGT
>NC_045451.1:69538018-69569300 GCF_002776525.5 Piliocolobus tephrosceles | reverse complement strand
TACAGTCTTCCTAGTGGCATCTCACCATAGTACTGACGTGGTATCTCACTGTGGTTTTAATGTTCATTTCTCTAGTGAGTAATAACATAAACATCTTTTCATGTGCTTGCTGACCATTTATATAGCTTCTTTGGAGAAATGTCTATTCAAGTCTTTCACCTATTTTTGATTGGGTTTTTGTCTTTTTATTTCTGAATTGCGAAAGTTCTTCGTATATTCGGGATACATAGTTTCCAGTAAGTGTTGTTCAATAATTCAATAATGAGCTATTATTGCGACCATAATAGGTTTGTTGCCTAATGCACACAGCAAGTCAATATGCCAAGACACCAGTTTGCAGCAGAGGAAGAGGTTTAATTATAGAGCCACCTACTAAGGAGATGGGAAGGAACCTTAAATCCATCTCCACAAAGAGTTTTGCACTAGGATTTTTAAGGGTTTGAAGTGAGCCAAAGTGTGGAGATTGCTGATTGGTTGAAGAGTGCAGGGTGAAGTCATGGGACAGGGAGGTGAAGAAGCTGTGTTCTCATGCTGATCCCATTCCTCCATGGGGTCTTCAAACTGGTTGGCGTCAGTTGTTTCACTGGAATTTGGGGTCTGAGAAACATCTTAAGCAATCCTTAAACAAAGACTTTATGATTCTGATGTCAGCGATCGTATGTCTAGGAGCAACGGGGATGCAAATCAATTCTGAGGCAGTCTTAGGACCTTATTGTTGGCAATCCTGTCTGTGGGAGCAATGGGGATGCCAGTGGTCAGTACCTAGTGCTGAGTGACTTTCAGCAGCAAGGAAGTGGACCAGAGTGCAGCCTGATTAATGCTTCATTACAACTATATTTCTGTCTAGAGCCCAGCGTGCAATTCTTGTGAACCTGTGAGGACAGTGTCGTTACGTTGCAGTCGTTGCTAGTGTCTGGATAGAGACAAAACTCCTTAAGGTGCCTATGAGACCCTGTGTGGCCTGGTCCCTTCCTCTCCCTCAGACTTCACCTGTCATTGTCCCCCATGCTCTGTGTGCCCCATCTGGGCTCACCTTCATCCACACCCTCGTATACCCCATGACCTTGGCCTGGATTTTCCTTCTCTTTCCTCTTACTCACCTGGTAAACGCTCGAGACTCTTCAAATCTCAGTGTACCACTTCCTCGGGGAAATCCTCCCTGCGCTCCCTGACTAGGCCAACTGTTTTAGGCACTCATGCACGGTGTATGGCGCCTCATCACAGCTGCAATTTTACATTCATTTGTGTAATTATTTAATGTACCAGTGTCTCCCTCACTAGGCTGGAAACTCACCAAATACCTCTAGCCTCTAGCACACCGACTGGCATTTAACTAGATTCACAGTAAATACTTGTTGACCAAATGTAAATTTTTGTAGAATCCAAAAGCATTAGGACACTAGATCAATCATTTAGTCTACCCCTGTCTCATGTGGAAATGAATGAAGACCACCCAAATGAGAATGAGCAAAGGCTGTTTAGTCAGAACTTATAAGGGAGTTGGCCACCATCACTTGCATTTTGGCAGAGATACAAAGGCAGGCAGAAAAGTGGAAAAGCTTTCTAGTAGAAAAAGAAAGGCTTGGCCAGGCACAGTGGCACCTGCCTGTAATTCCAACACTTTGGGAGGCTGATACAGGTGGATCACTTGAGGCCAGGAGTTCCAGAGCAGCCTGGCCAACATGGCAAAACCCTGCCTCTACTAAAAGTACAAAAATTAGCTAAGTGTGCTGGCTTATGCCTGTAATGCCAGCTACTTGAGAGGCTGAGACACAAGAATTGCTTGAACCTGGGAGGCAGAGGTTGCAGTGAGCCGAGACTGCGCCATTGCACTCTAGCCTGGGCGACATGAGAAAGGACAGCTTCAGATTGGAAGCTGTCACCACGGGGAAGCTATAAGTGACTAAGTAGGAGTAGGTCATCCCATGCAATTGGTTAGGGGTGCGTATTTTAATTTCTCTGATCAGTCCTAATTTGGGAGCAGGGACAAAAAGTAGAGAAGCTGCCAGTTAATTATTAAGTCTTGAACATTTGGGGCCAATTGTCACAGGGGTGATTGTCCAGTTTGGATTGTTTGCTAGGGAGAGTGATCTGACTTTCTCTACGGGTGACTCGTGGATAGTAGGTTGGCTTCCTGGGCTGGTCACTGCAGATTGCCGGTCAGAGTTCTATGTTTATATGTGGTCTGGCTGTTGTCCATGTTTCTATTCAGTCTCTCAGTCACATATACAGGAAACGGGATACAGCAAGGATGTTAACAGACTTGTCCAAGTTCACACAGCCTGCTAAGAATGAGTCTGGGACCTGTGTCTAGTAATGTACACCTTATCCTGCCACCTTTTCCCATTCACCCGAAGGCAATCTGTGCCTAGGATGCAAATGACCAAGTTGTGTCCTGTAACCTCTGAACCAAGGACCGAGAATCTTTTATGGTACCCTTAAAATTGGCCGGGCACAGTGGCTCACGCCTATGGTTAACTTTGAGAGGCCGAGGTGGGCGGATCACTTGAGGTCATAAGTTCAAGACAAGACTGACCAACATGGTGAAACCCCATCTCTACTAAAAACACAAAAATTAGCTGGGCGTGATGGTGGGTGCCTGTAATCCCAGCTACTTGGGAGGCTGAGACAGGAGAATCCCTTGAACCCAGGAGGCGGAGGTTGCAGTGAGCCGAGTTTGCACCATTGCACTCCAGCCTGGGTAACAAGAGTGAAACTCCATCTCAAAAAAACAAAAATTGTGGATAAACTATAAAATAAGAACCTTCGAGGTGGATAATATGGTCCTAGTGTGACAAAAAGCTCCACATGTTCCCTTGACAAGTGAGTTAGCTTTCCGCTTTCCCTGGTTTGGTGAGAGGGCGTGGACCACTCATTTCAGTGCACTGCTTCCCTTTCTTTAAGCGTGTGAGACTCAGCTGACGCTCAGGGCCTATTGGGCACATATGCCCTTTGGAAGGTAATTGTGCCAGACATGGGAACAGAGAAGTATAAATTTTAGACCTGGGAAGGATCATTTTTAGCTTCAGGGAATTTCTCAAGGAAGCTCTTGTCTAGAATGTAGGCTGACTGAAAGACAAGGGTATTGGAAATCTGAGGCCCTGTGATTATCATCAGAGCACGAACGTCTCCTTGGTAGCCCCTGTGGCATAGGCTCCCCTGTGTGAACCACATCACTGGCCCATCCTCGGACTGTGTTATGGAGCTCAATGGGGAGCAGTGAAGGCATCGAAGGAAGAGGCCCTGCAGGACCCTCAGCGGTGTGCCCAGGACACAGCCAGGCCTCTGCTGAGAGCGCGGCAACATCAACCTTGTCTGGCTGGCACTAAGGCCCAATGGAGACAAAACATTTCCAGAACTATTAATATTCTCATTTTAAAATAAATATTCTTTTAAATTTTATTTTAAATTATAATTTAATTTATATATATTAATATATAAATACAAACATGTAATATACAAATATAAAATTTTAAAATATTTTAAATAAAAACACTATCAGCTCATCTAAATATATTTAAATGAATTATGCTATCAAAAGGAAGCTTTCCAGCAGAAGGAAAGAAGTTAGCAATATGGCAGGAGTGTTGATGTGTAGTTTTAGTCGGAGTAACAAAGAGAACAAAAGATAAAAGAAGCCAAATGCTGCTTTGCATGAGAATGGGCCAGACGTTTAGACACGTGGGGAGAGACACTGTTTTTCTTAAACCATCTATTATGGAAAATTTTCAAAAGTGCACATTCTTCAGAATATTTTAGAGCAAATCCCATAAGTCACATCTTTTCACCTGTAAATATTTCACTGCATATCTTTTTAACAGATGAATACTTTTTAAAGGTAATAAAAATACCATTGTCACACTAAAAAAAAATCCAACAGTAATTTCTTAATACCATCTAAATCTCAGGCAATGTTTATACTCTACAGATTGTCTCAAAACTGTTTTATCAGGGTTAGTTTGTTTGAATTATGCACCAAACAAGATCCGTGTGTTACATTTCACTAATGTGTCAGTAGGCCCTTTTGAGTCCAGGGAAACGTTTTCTTACATTAGGTTGACACCAAGGATGAAACTCAAATACCTCTGAGAGTCAGGCAGTGACTGTAAATGAGTGAAGTTAGTTTTTAAAAAATAGTCTTTAATTACATGCATGCTTTGCATATTAAACACCTAGGAATACACTTCGCTTCCGAAGAAATCTGAGGAAAACATTTTCTTATATTAGGTTGATACCGAGGATGAAACTCAAATACCTCTGAGAGTCAGACAGTAACTGTAAATGAATGAAGTGAGTTATAAAAAAAGTCTAATTACAGGCATGCTTTGCATATTAAACATCTAGGAGTACACTTCACTTCCAAACTCCCCATCTCATGTCTTGGTCTATTCTTTTTTTTTCTGAGACAGAGTCTTGCTCTGTCACCCAGGCTGGAGTGCAGTGTCGCAATCTCGGCTCACTGCCACCTACCCGCCAACCCCCTCCCCTGGGTTCAAGCGATTCTCCTGCCTCAGCCTCCCGAGTACCTGGGATCACAGGTGCAGGCCACCATGCCAGGCTAATTTTTGAATTTTTAGTAGAGATGGGGTTTCACCATGTTGGCCAAGCTGGTCTCGAGCTCCGGACCTCAGGTGATCTGCCCGCCTCAACCTTCCAACGTGTTGGGATTACAGGCGTGAGCCACCGTATCTGGCTTATTTTTGGTTTTGATTAAGATGTGGATGCAAGAATTTCCTGATATTGCTGCTGATAGTTAAGAAGCATGAAGCTGAGAACTGATCACTTGGGTGGGTGGACCGTCCCTGCTGTGGTGGAGCGGAGGCGTCCTCTTGGAAATTTCTGTGCCCACATCTATGTCTACTGCCACAGCCTTCAGCAACGCTGGCCACACGTGCCCAGGTCTTCTTGCTCTTCCAGAGAAGCTGAAATTCCAGATATTGAAGGGAGAGCTCCTGAGTATAAACTCTGACAACTGATTAAAAGGAAAAGCGATCTGGAAACGCCCACTTGGCATCTTCTAGCAGTGTCTCTGATCAGTGGTTCCTGTGCCTGCTCCAGCAAAGTGGATTTTTCCAGCAGAAATCCCTGTAGTGGGGAAAAGGTAATATCTTTTTGTTACCCATTGCGAAGGTCACGGCTGAGACTCCTATCATAAAAGACAGATTAACAAGAGAAAAGCATAACAAATGTTTTAATACAAGTTTTACATGACACAGGAGGCTTCCAAAACGAAGACCCAAAGACCCAGGGAAAACTGTTTCTATGGACAATCGTGCAGAAGTGTGATTGGAGGACAGGAGGGCGGGGTCTGATGGTAACAAACTGGAGGCAGACCAGCAAGGCACGTTTGTTCTGACTCTCCTTGGCCTCAGAGGAGAGGGGAGGCCGCCTCTGGAATGAGGGGTTCACGACCTGCTTTCATGTGGAGGTAGGTCGAGAATTCCTTTGTGACCTGACTCAGGGGAGACAGGAGGGAGAAAGTCAGAGTGGCCTTTCTGCTTCTGTGGAAATTCTGTGGCAGCAGATTAGTGGCTTAAAATTATGATTACATCCCAAGAAGGAAGAAAAAACATTTCTTTCTCTTTGAGGGCTAAGCTCTGACCTTTTTCTTTTCTTTCCCAAATTTTTATCTAAGGGGCCTGGAGAGTCACACTCTATAAACCATGAAGTATCATTGGAGGTTTTTTTTTTTTCCACCCTGTATCATGTGGCCCCTTTTCCAATCTGACTCTGGCGTAACATCACATGACAGATAAAGAAGGAAACCGAAGTATTTTAACCCCCAATGTTTTATTTACCATATCTTGAAGTAGTCGTGCGAAGTTGACTTTTGTGTGGAAAATCTAGATTCTGAAGAGAATCCCCCTTCTTTTCCAGGCCTTTTCCTAATCCAGGAGAGAATCAATTCCAATGAGAAACATTTACAAGCTATTCCCTCTGAAGCCTGCTACTTGGAGACTTCCTCTGTGTAATGGGAACCTTGATCTTCCCAACCTCTTACCTTAATCCAAACATTCCTTGTTTGTTTGTTTTTTTCTTGAGACAGAGCCTTGCTCTGACACCCAGGCTGGAGTGCAATGGTGTGATCTCGTCTCACCACAACCTCTGCCTCTCCTTCAAGCGATTCTCCTTCTTCAGCCTCCCAAGTAGCTGGGATTAAAGGCGCACGCCACCATGCCCAGCTATTTTTTTTGCAGAGACGGGGTTTCCCCATGTTGCCCAGGCTGGCCTTGAACTCCTGACTTCAAGTGATCCACCCGCCTGGGCCTCCCAAAGTCCTGGGATTATAGGCATGAGCCACTGCGCCCGGCCCAGACATTCCTTTCTATTGATTCTAGGTCTTTAGACAATAACTTAACTCTTTCAACCAATTGCCAGTCAGAAAAATCTCCGAATCTACCTGTGACCTGGAAGCCTCTGCTTCAAGTTGTCCCGCCTTTTCAGACCAAACGAATGTATATCTCACATGTGTTGATTGATGTCATTATGTCTCCTAAAATGTATGAAAGCAAGCTGTAGCCAGGCCATTTTGGACATATGTTCTCAGGATCTCCTGAGGGCTGTGTCACGAGCCATTGGGAACTCATATTTGGCTCAGAATAAATCTCTTCAAAATATTTTACAGAGTTTGGCTCTTTTCATCAATATTTTTATACCTCACAGCACAGTTCCTCAAAGAAGTTCCACACCCTTGTTTCTTGAGGAGGCTACTGTGGGGACCAAGGGAAAAGTATTCCTGGCTGTACGCGGTGGCTCAAGCCTGTAATCCCAGCACTTTGGGAGGCCGAGACAGGCGGATCACGCGGTCAGGAGATCGAGACCATCCTGGCGAACACGGTGAAACCCCGTCTCTACTAAAAAATACAAAAAGCTAGCCGGGCAAGGTGGCGGGCGCCTATAGTCCCAGCTAACTTGGGAGGCTGAGGCAGGAGAATGGCGTAAACCTGGGAGGCGGAGCTTGCAGTGAGCTGAGATCCGGCCACTGCACTCCAGCCTGGGTGACAGAGTGAGACTCCGTCTCAGAAAAAAAAAAAAAAAAGTATGACTTCACCCTCGATTATTAGTCCATTCTTGCACTGCTATAAGGAAATACCTGAGACTGGGTAGTTTATAAATTATAAAAGGTTCAATGGGTCACAGTTCTGCAGGCTGCTTAGGAAGTATAGCAGCTTCTGCTTCTGGAGAGGCCTCAGGATGCTAAGAATCCTGGCGGAAGGCCAAGAGGAAGCAGGTGTCTTATATGGTCAGAGCAGGACGAAGAGAGACTGGGGAGATGACACACACTTTTAAACAACCAGATCTCACGATAACTCACCCATGAGAATAGCACCAAGCGGATGGTGCTAACCCATTCCTGAGAACTCCAACCCCAGGATCCAGTCACCTCCCACCAGGTCCCACGTCTAACAATGGGGATTATAATTCGATATGAGATTTGGTGGCATGCAGATCTAAACTGTATCACCCTCTGAAGGTTCACTGAAAAATCAACTGACAAAAGGCAGATTTAGTCTTACAAAGACCTCAAAGCAATGGCCAAATGGTTGATGCTTTCACACCATTGGCGACCTAAATGGAAGAAGCTCAGGTAAAATTAATACAAGTAGAGAGTTTATTGGGGCCAGGTTTGAGGATTCCAACCTGGAAGCATGGATTCAAGTTGACCTGAATATAATCTCTGAAGTGCAGCAGTTACAAGTGGATTTTTATTTTATTTTATTTATTTATTTTTGAGACAGAGTCTCACTCTGTTGCCCAGGCTGGAGTGCAGTGGTGCGATCTCAGCTCACTGCAGCCTCCATCTCCCAGGTTCAAGCAATTCTCCTGCTTTGGTCTCCTGAACAGTTGGGATTACAGGCATGCACTACCATTCCTGGTTTAATTTTTGTATTTTTTAGTAGAAATGAGGTTTTACCATGTTGGCCAGGCTGGTCTGGAACTCCTGACCTCAGGTGATCTGCCTGCCTTGGTCTCCCAAAGTGCTGGGATTACAGGCGTGAGCCACCGCGCCTGGCCACAAGTGGATTTTTATAGGCCAAAAAAAGGGGAACAGGCAGTGGGCAGATGCAAAGCTGTTGTCAGGAATTCTCATCGTTTTATAGAAATAACATTGATTAGTGATGGGCTATAATGGTGAAGCTATAGGGTATGGGTTTTAGTGTCTGGTGTGATGTTATTAGGTTAATTTATAGCTACTTGTGGCAGTAGCAAGCAGTTTCAAGAGATGATGACATTGCTTAGGCAGGGAGTAGGGTACGATTGAGGTCTCATTTTAATGTCTCTCCAGGTGTGATAATTAAAAGGACTTGCATTCCTCAGATAAGTTCTTTTCTTTTCCCACCATCTTGAGGTTACAGAAAGAACAGAGGCTTGGATTGTGGCAAAACAGGTTGTGGTGGTAAAACAGGTTTATGGGAGGGAGAGTAAAGGAGGCCTGGCTAGTAAAGGGGGTCTTGTTTTGTCGATGAAACCTCACAGGTAGCAGACCCCAGAGAGGATAGATGGTAAATGTTTCTCTCAGGTTTTCAGAGGTGTCAGACTCTCAGTTAATCTTTCCTGGATCTGGACAAGGAAGAAAAAGAGAAAGCCTGGCTGCATGAATGCAGATTTTCTCTACAGATGCAAACCTCACCCACGAAAAACAGCTTTTCAGCTAATCTTGCATTTCTAGCCCTTCTGAATAGCCGTATTGAAATATGTCAAGGAAATATATTTTGGGGTGACGTAGTTTGGTTTCCTTCACTAGGTGGTTGTCCCAAAGCCACACCCTGCCTCCACGTCCCCATGCTCCCGGGCTGCGCCTGTGTTACAGGAAGTCAGGGACCCCAAATGGATGGACTGGCTGAAGCCGTGGCAGAAGAACATAAATTGTGAAGATTTCATGGACATTTATTAGTTCCCCAAAATTAATACTTTTATAATTTCTTATGCCTGTCTTTACTGAAATCTCTGAACATAAATTGTGAAGATTTCATGGACACTTATCACTTCCCCAATCAATAACCTTGTGATTTCCTGTACCTGTCTTTACTTTAATCTCTTAATCCTGTCATCTTCTTTGTAAACTGAGGAGGATATATGTCGCCCCAGGACCCTGTGATGATTGCGCTAACTGCACAAATTGTTTGTAGAGCATGTGTGTTTGAACAATATGAAATCTGGGCATCTTGAAAAAAGAACAGGATAACAGCAATGTTCAGGGAACAAGAGAGATAAGACTTCTGGCCACCAGTGAGCCAGATGGAACAGAGCCGTATTTCTCTTCTTTCAAAGGCAAATAGGAGAAATATTGCTGAATTGTTTTTCTCAGCAAGGAACATCCCTGAGAAAGAGAATGCGCCCCGAGGGTAGGTCTATACGTGGCTCCCTTAGGGCGACTGCCTTTTACGATTGAAGTCGAAGGGGTGAAATAAGCCCCGGTCTCCTGTAGTGCTCCCAGGCTTATTAGGACGAGGAAATTCCCACCTAATAAATTTTGGTCAGACAGGTTGTCTGCTCTCAAACCCTGTTTCCTGATAAGATGTTATCAATGACAATACGTGCCTGAAACTTCATTAGCAATTTTAATTTTGCCCCATCCCGTGGTCCTGTGATCTCACCCTGCCTCCATTTGCTTTTTGATATTTTATTACCTTGTGAGGTATGTGATCTCTGTGACCCACACCATATTCGTGTACTCCCTCCCCTTTTGAAAATCACTAATAAAAACTTGCTGGTGTTACGGCTTGGGGAACCTCACGGAAACTGCCGACATGTGATGTCTCCCCCGACACCCAGCTTTACATTTCTCTCTCTTGTACTCTTTCCCTTTATTTCTCAAACCAGCCAAGACACCTAGGAAATAGAAAAGAACCCACATTAACCATCGGGGGTGGGTTCCCCCATACGCCTGCAGACCTCACCTCTCTCCAGGAGAACACTTCATCCTCCTTCCCCTGTCTTACTCCCTGAAGTCCTTGCCCTTTGTGAAATGAAATAATTCAAACTTAGAGCTGTTGGAACTTTAGATTCTTCTGAGCCTTGGGAGGAATGTGGCTATGTGACCTGAGTCACGTGGCACGCAGCTGCAACATCTGCCTTTTTCTTTCCTATAAAAAACGAGAACCCCTTAGATCACTGCCCCTCCTCATGGAGTAATAAAGTAATCCTCCTTGGAATGTAGTGTAAACTAAAAATAAAATCCTAAGTCCCTGACCAACTGAACAGACACCCTCTTGACAAAGGGGACCCCAGGAAAACCTTAAAAACGGAATTCCCAGTCACAATGGGAAGGGAGGTTGGACACCTTTTCTTATACCCCCTCCTTCTGGAGTTTAGGCACAGTAACTGATCAGTATTAATGTTAAAATAGAGATTATACAACTGACAGAACAGACTCTTTGTGGCAATAAGATACCAAATCATAAACAAGACTAAGGCCATGCAAGGCAAGGGTTAAGTCATATCTGCCAGCCATGAATCTTGCTACATAGCATTCTCATCATAAAACATTACTTTCTGCTGACTCCAAGTTTCAGACAGAGCCTTACTCCTTTAACCAATTGCAAAATAAAGAATCTCTGAATCTACCTATAACCTGGAAGTCTCCACTTCAAGATATCCCACCTTTTCAGTCCAAACCAACGTGTACCTTCCATTCACTGATTTATGTGTTTGCCTGTAATTCCGGCCTCCCTAAAGTGTACAAAACAAAACTGTAAGCCAACTTCCTTGGGCACACTTTCTCAGGACCTGATGAGACTGTTTCCCTAGGCCTCAGTCATTCATATAGGCTCAGAATGAAACTCTTTAAAATAACTTACAGAGTTTGACTTTTCTGTTAATAGTAGCAATCTGTAACCACATTGCTGTAACATTGATATAGGAGTTAAGAGGAAATTACCTAGACAGATAGTGACATTACTGGAGTCCTCAGTAAGGTTTTTCTTTTTAATGAAAAGCAGCCCCCACATCCTTTTCTAACAAAGAGCAGCCTGTAAAATCGAGCTGCAGAGGTAGACAACTGAGCTGGAAGCTTGCATGGGTGAATGCTGCAGGGAAAGCTACTTGGGATTCGGCGTTTTCAAAATGGCAGCTCCATCTTTCCTTCTCCCTTTACCAGCCACTTGTACAGTAAGGAGCAGACAAGATGGTGCTGGTCAACTGGAAAGCCCATTTGTATAATAAGATTAGGGTGGAGTGGCCAGCCTTCCCCATGCGCTATGTATACATCACACCTGATGGAACCAACCTGTGGGCCCTTCGTAAATCAGACACTGCCTCCTCAAGCTTGCCTATAAAATCTAACTGACTCGCCACCAGCCAGTCTTTTTCCTCTCAGGAGCCCCTCTCTCTTACTAGAGATAACTGTTTTCCTTTCTCTTTCTTTCTCTTTCTTTTGCCTATTAAACCTCTGCTCCTAAAATCCTCATCTGTGTTCGTGTCCTAAATTTTCTTGGCACGAGATGACAAACCGGAGTATTTACCTCAGACAATGCGGCCACTTCAACATGTGCACTGGTCTCCTATGGAAAATGTTGTAATCCTGCTAAAACTTCTCTGTCTCTCCCTACATAAGTGAAACCTGAACTTCTCCATTTTGGAAACACTAACCCTTCTCATTTGGAGTTGATGTCTCCCAGGTGGCCATCTTCAACCTTTGGGCTTGAATAAACTCCAAACTTAATCACGTTTTCTGAACCTCATTATTTAAAGTTGACACTTAAAAGCCTTATCTTTTGTCTGACATTTACCTGTCTCATCTTTGTTTTCTTTTTTATTTTTTTTGCTTATTATTTTTACCTCATCCTGGACTCCAAATGCAACCCCTCCCATCTTTGAAGCCACCTTTGCAAAGATTATGACTGACAGAAGGCTGGCATGGCTGACTCCATCTTGCTGCTTGCCTCACAGGCTGGCTGTCTTCGCTCATTCCTGGACATAGGCCAAGCTAATTGTGGGAGTAATTTAGTTTATAGTCTAACTTTGAAGCAAGGATGATAATAGCTTCTCCCTAAAACTAACTTCCTCCTTGTTCAGGGACTGAAAACACCTTTGTAAAACTAATGAAAGGTCACAGAATTAAGATTATGGGCGGGGCCTGAATTCTGCTAAAATTTAAGCATAGTTTCTATAATCCCTTACTGCTCAGGAGTCATGTGGCCAGGGCTCATAACATTTGCGAGTTCCCCAATTGCTCCTATAGATAACATCACTATTGTGGAACCTAAGAATGGTCTTTTGAGATGTTTTTCGGATTGACCCCACCTGGACCCAGGTCTCATGATTCAACCGGTCCTGTGGCCCCCTACCCAGAGGTGGACTCAGCACACAAAGACTGTTTTCCATACCTCTGTTATTACTGGTGGAGGCTGTCCAGGTTCTTGGCGTCTTGAACAAAGAATTTGACAAAACACACAAACAAAACAAGGAAACAATGAAGCAACAAAAGCAGAGATTTATTGAAAATGAAAAATACACTCCACAGGGTGGGAGTGGGCCTGAGCATAGGAGCTCAAGAGGCTGGTTACAGAATTTTCTTGGGTTTAAATACCTTCTAGAGGTTCCTTTTGGTTACTTGGTGTATGCCCTGTGTAAATGGAGAGGATAGTTCCTGCCATAATGGAAGCGTTTCCATTTGATTTAGTTCTAGGAAGTCAGTGTGAATCGGCCTTAAGTTCCCTGCCTCCAGACCCTGTTCTCCTGCCTCACTATGATTGCATCCCCAACCAATCTGCAGCACCCATTCCCTAGTCCAGTGCCCACCAAACTATCTTTGAAAAACTCTAGCTTCGGAGCCTGTGGGGAGACTGACTGGAGTTCTCCCATGTGGTTGACCTCAAGTTAAACTCTTTCTTTACTGCAATACCATGGACTCAGTGAACTGGCGTTGTCTGTGCAGTAGCAGGAAGAACCTGTTGGGTGACTACATCTTTTTTGAATGTACTAGTCTTCCACACCAAAGAGAAGTCCCAGTATCCTGGTCTGGTCCGTGTCCTGCAAATTCTGATGCTTTGGGTGTTTTAAGGATTTCAAAGGCTTATTTCTCAGCTCAAGAAACTGGTGAGATCTATAACCACACCTATTTGTAGTGTTTGTGTCTTTGGTTTCCTTACTTTGTAATAAAGAAATTTCTTGGCCGGGCGCGGTGGCTCAAGCCTGTAATCCCAGCACTTTGGGAGGCCGAGACGGGCGGATCACGAGGTCAGGAGATCGAGACCATCCTGGCTAACACGGTGAAACCCCGTCTCTACTAAAAATACAAAAACTAGCCAGGCGAGGTGGCGGGCACCTGTAGTCCCAGCTACTCGGGAGGCAGAGGCAGGAGAATGGCGTAAACCCGGGAGGCGGAGCTTGCAGTGAGCTGAGATCCGGCCACTGCACTCCAGTCCGGGCGACAGAGCGAGACTCCGCCTCAAAAAAAAAAAAAAAAAAAGAAAGAAATTTATTTTCTCCAACCTTTGCTACTCAAAGTGTGTCCATCAGCTCGTAGTATTGGCTGGCCTAACCTGGGAGCTTGTTACAAACATCAAGACTCAAACTTCATCCTAGACATGAAGATCCCACATGATCATATGTGCATTGAAGCTTCAGAAAGTCTGTTCTAAACGACCAGATGAGGCCAGGGATGGTGGCTCATGCCTGTAATCACAGCACTTTGGGAGGCCGAGGTGGGTGGATCACCCAAGGTCAGGAGCTTGAGACCGCCCTGGCCAACATGGTGAAACCCCATTGCCACAAAAAATCACACAAAAGTTAGCTGGGCATGGCGGCAGGTGCCTGTAATCCCAGCTACTTGGGAGGCTGAGGCAGGGGAATCGCTTTAACCTAGGAGCTGGATGTTGCAGTGAGCCAAGATCATGCCCTGCACTCCAGTCTGGGTGAAAGAATGAGACTCTACTAAGAAAATAAAAATAGCCGGGCACGGTGGCTCAAGCCTGTAATCCCAGCACTTTGGGAGGCCGAGACGGGCGGATCACGAGGTCAGGAGATCGAGACCATCCTAGCTAACACGGTGAAACCCCGTCTCTACTAAAAATACAAAAACTAGCTGGGCGAGGTGGCGGGCGCCTGCAGTCCCAGCTACTCGGGAGGCTGAGGCAGGAGAATGGCGTAAACCCGGGAGGCGGAGCTTGCAGTGAGCTGAGATCCGGCCACTGCACTCCAGTCCGGGCGACAGAGCAAGACTCCGCCTCAAAAAAAAAAAAATAAATAAATAAAAGAAAATAAAAATAATACTCTGATGTTGAAACTTTTCGTTGAGTTAGTCCTTCATCCTCAAATGACTTTAAACTGACCTTCATGGAACAAACATTTAATTCTGACAAGCATCAGTGTTTTGCCCTGATGTAGTTCACAGAACACCCTACTGCATGATTCTGGTTCCATGGGAGCTATTTTACAGTTCTGTAAATCACTGTAAATCACCCGCCCACTCTGCAGTGTAGGATGCAAATTATGTCCCGTCTGCTGGAGGTTCAATTAATTTCCCTCCCACTGTGGGAAAACCATTTTGCCTCCATTTGCATATCAATTTTCATACAACTGATCCATAAATTTGCTCTTTGGAGTTTCTTTTAAACTGGCTATAGTGTTTGTCTGCTTCCCTCATGAGTAAAATAGAATCTTTACCATGGGTTCATTTTTAATATCTATATGAGAGTCATGATGTTGTCTTTTTTGAAAACTACCATTTAACAGTGATGACTACCTTTCTTCTCTTAGGTTACAGAGCAATGCTTCTACCTCAACACCACTGATGTTTTGAGACAGATAATTCTATGTGGTGAGGGTTGTCGTCTGCATTGCAGGGTGTTAGCAGTCTCCCTGGCCTCTACCCACTAGATGCTCCTAGCACTGCCTCCCACCAAATATCTTCAGACATTGTAAAATGTCCCCTCGGGAAAAATTACTCACCCACTCCCCAGGTTAGAACCGCTGGTTTATTGTTAATAAACAAGACAACACGTGTCACCACTATTGAACGAACAGAGAAAATGCAGTTACAGAAATAGCACATTACTTTTTGATAAGGAAATAATATTTACCCTAAAATACATTTATTTGAGTATTTTGAGATGGCTGCCAGAGAGCCAGCATTCAGAAGTAGCCCTGCAAAGCTGTCTTTTGTGGGGAAAATTTGCATCTACAGAGAATCTGCATAGAGGAAGCCAGGCTCTCACTTGTCATAATCCAGGAAAGATGAGCTAAGAATCTGTCAATTTTAAAGGTCTGAAAGAAACATTTAGCATCTATTCTTTCTGAGGGCTGCTGCCTGTGAGGTTTTATTTACATAATAAGACTCTCTTTGCTAGCCAGCTCTCATTCCCCTCCCCTCCCATAACCAGATTCATCACCATAGCCTTGTTTTGACCATGCTCTGAGCTCACATGGAAGCTTCTGCACCCCATTGGTGGGTTGGGTGATCACTCTGTGATGCTCCCCATATTTTGTATGCATTTTGTATGCCTTTCCTCCAATTCATCTGACTTTTGTAAGTTGATTTTTCCGTAAACCTTCAGAAGAAGTTTTCCTTCTACCCCTACAATATTTTCCTAAAAATAGAGGAATGAGCAAATCTGCTGGAAATATCATGTTTCAGACATTATGAAAGGTCATGAGCAGGAGGAAAAACAAATAATACTGAAATCCAAAACACAAGCCAAGTGATGCCACCTTTTGGCAGAAGTCCTTGGCACAAGGGCAATTTGGAGACTGTAGCACCCTCAGGTCCTGAGGAACTGGGTGGGGGAGGCCATTGGTTGCCACATGAAGGTAAGTGTTTGCTTTGGGCTTCCATGGAATGAAAGAGGCTGAATATCTGAGGTTGGGGCTCTGGGGGATATTCCTGAGCTTCCCTGTCTCCAGCCGTTCCTACCCCAGGACCCCCCTGGACAATAGGTTGATTTAACATGCATTCATTCATTCACTCATTTGCTCACTCATTCATTAGCTGACTCTTGACCAGGGGCCAGGAGCTGTGTGTCTGAGTGAGGGCAAAAGTGAAATCGCCTTTGCAAATGTTATGACAGTGACAGAAATCTAGCAGGGCTGACTCCATCTTGCTGCTAGCCTCACAGTCTATCCTTGCTCATTCCTGGGTGTGGGCCAGCTAACAATGGGAGAAATTTAGTTTATATTTTAACTTTGAAGTGGGGATGATAATAGCCCCTCTCTGAAACTAACTACTTCCTTGTTCAGGGGACTGAAACCATCTTTGTAAAACCAGCGAAGGCCACAAGATTAGGATTATAGAAGGGGCCTGAATCTGCTAAAATGTAGGCATAGTTTCTTCCTTCCTCCCTGCCTTCCTCCCTGCCTTCCTCCCTCCCTCTTTCTCTTTTTCTTTCTTTCCTTTTTTCTTTTTCTTTTTTTTTTTCGGTCTCACTCTATCACTCAGGCTGGAGTGCAGTGGCACTGTCTCTGCTCACTGCAACCTTTCCCTCCTGGGTTCAAGTGATTCTCAGGCCTCAGCCACTGGAGTTGCTGGGATTACAGGCATGTGCCACCACACCAGGGCCACACTGTGGCCCAGGTTGGAGTGCAGTGGTGTGATCTCAGCTCACTGAAACCTCTGCCTCCCAGGTTCAGGTGATCCTCCCACCTCAGCCTCCAGAATAGCTGGGACTTCACACATGGACCACCATGCCTGGTTAATTTTTCTATTTTCAGTAGAGATGGGGTTTTGCCATGTTTCCCGGGCTGGTCTCAAATTCCTGGGCTCAAGCAATCTGCCCACTTTGGCCTTCCAAAGTGCTTGGGATTACAGGGGTGAGCCACCACACCTGGCTTGTAGGCATGATTTCTATAATCCTAATCCCTTACTGCTCAAGAGTCATGTGCCAAGGATCACAAGATTTGTGACTTCCCCAATTGCTCCTATAGATAACATCACTATTGTAGAACCTAAGATTGGTTTTTTTGGATGTTTTTCAGAATGACTTCACTGAGACCCATGACTCATGACTCAACTGGTCCTGTGGCCTCATGCAGAAGTGGACTCAGCACATAAGGGCTATTTTCCACACCCTGATGATTACATCCCCAACCAATCAGCAGCACCCATTCCTTAGTCCCCTGCCCACCAACTATCCTTGAAAAACTTTTTCCTTTGACCCTTCAGGGAGACTTATTTGAGTGATAACTCCAGTTCTGTCACGTAGCCAGCCTCGTGTTAATTTAACTATTTCTTTACTGCAATACCACAGTCTCAGTGAATTGGTTTTGTCTGTGCAGTAGTCAGGAAGAACCATCATGTGATTACAGAAGGGTACAGAGGTAGAGACATGATCCCTCTAGGGAGGATTCCGTCTACTGCTATAAGAATAGAGATGTGGAGGCTAGGCACGGTGGCTCAAGCCTGTAATCCCAGCACTTTGGGAGGCCGAGACGGGCGGATCACGAGGTCAGGAGATCGAGACCATCCTGGCTAACACAGTGAAACCCCGTCTCTACTAAAAAATACAAAAAACTAGCCAGGCGAGGTGGCGGGTGCCTGTAGTCCCAGCTACTCGGGAGGCTGAGGCAGGAGAATGGCGTAAACCCGGGAGGCGGAGCTTGCAGTGAGCTGAGATCCGGCCACTGCACTCCAGCCCGGGAGACAGAGCAAGACTCCGTCTCAAAAAAAAAAAAAAAAAAAAAAGAATAGGGATGTAGTCATCATAGCAATGATTACAGCATTTACTGAGTGCTCTGTGCTCATTGTGTATGGCCCTTTAATAATGCTCAGAGCAATTCTAAGAGGTAGGAATGATTGCTCTGCTTTCCATATGAGGAAATTCAGGAAGGCTAAGTAACTTGTCCAGAATCACACAGCTTAGTACAGAGCAGGGACTGGAATGTAAGCTGTGCTTAGTCCACTCTGTTAAATCACTCTCCCTCCCCGACTCCACCCTCTGTAATAGACACACAATCATTCCACCAGAGCACAGAGCACGCAGGCTAAGAGAGGAGAGCTTCTTGAAGGAGATGACATTTGAACTGGGCCTTGAAACATGAGTACTCATTCATCAAACATTTATGGGACATCTTCATGGGCTCAAGGACCCTGCACTGTGAATTTAAAACTAGGCTTTAGGCCAGGTATGGTGGCTCATGCCTATAATCCCAGCACTTTGGGAGACCAATGCAGGCCGATCACCTGAGTTCTGGAGTTTGAGACTAGTCTGGCCAACATGGTGAAACCCCATTTCTACTAAAAATACAAAAATTAGCAGGGTGTGGTGGCATGTCTGTAGTCTCAGCTACTCAGGAGGCTGAGGCAGGGGAGTTGCTTGACCCTAGGAGGCAGAGGTTGCAGTGAGCTGTGATGGTGCCACTGTACTCCGGCCTGGGAAACAGAGTGAGACTTTGCCTCAAAAAAGAAGAAAAACAAAGAATAAAAATAATAAATAAATAAAACTAGGCTTTCGCTCTTTCAGATTTTTGCCATTTAAGAGTCTATTTCCTATCCTCTTCCATTTTATGTGTAAGTTGTATAACTCAAAATTGGTGGTGGTGGGATGGGGTACTATTGTGAATAATGCTGCAATAAACATTCATGCACAAGTCTCGGTGTAAATCCTTGCTTTCAGTTCTTTGGGTGTATATTCAAGAGTTGAATTTCTAGGTTATGTATTAATTCTATGTTTATCTTTTTTTTAGTAACCACCAAACTGCTTTCCACGGCAGCTGTATTGTTTTGTATTCCCACCAGTAATGCACTTGCGTTCCAGTTTTATTTACATCCTGTCCAATATTTATTTTCTATTTTTAAAAATAATAGCCAATCTTGTGGGTATGAACTGATACCTCATCGTAGTTTCAATTTGCATTTCCCTAATGACTAGCGATGAATATCTTTTCATGTGCTTATTGATGTCTATTCAAGTCCTTTGCCTATTTTTTAATTGGGTTGCTTATTTTCTGTTGTTGTTGAGTTACAGGAGTGCTTTATATTTTCTGGATATTAATCCCTTATCAGACAGATGACTTGCAAATAATTTTCCTCATTCTGTGGGGTTTGTTTTTTACTCTTTTGATAGTATCCTTTGATATGCAAAAGTTTTAAATTTTGATGTAGTCTTATTTATTTATTGAGAAGGAGTTTCACTCTTGTTGCCCAGGCTAGAGTGCAGTAGCGCTATCTCGGCTCACTGCAACCTCTGCCTCCCAGTTTCAAGTGATTCTCCTGCCTCAGCCTCCTGAGTAGATGGGATTACAGATGGCTGCCACCATGCCCACTACTTTTTTTTTGGTATTTTTACTAGAGACAGGGTTTCACCATATTGGCCAGGCTGGTCTCAAACTCCTGACATCAAGTGATCCGCCTGCCTCAGCCTCCCAAAATGCTGGGATTACAGGCATGAGCCACTGCACCTGGCCTGTTTATTTTTCATAGACTGTGCTTTTGGTGTCATACCCATGAAATCGTTGCCAAATCTAATGTCATGAAGCTTTTCTCCAGTGTTTTTTTCTGAGTTTTATAGTTTTAGGTCTTACATTTAGACCATTAACCCATTTTTAGTTAATTTTTGTTTATGTTGTAAGGTCCAAGTTCATTCTTTTGCATATGGATATTGTAGGTGTGGCAAAAAGTATTTTTCTCTACCCATCTTAGGTTCTCCAGCTGGGGTCCTGCAAATAAGACTGGACAATGGCAGATTAACGGAGGACCAAACAGAAGTTCATTAATGTGTGCGTTGCACATGTACACATGGAAGCGCCTGGAGATGAATTACTCAAAAAAGAGGTTAGGTCATGGTTTCAAGTATCTTCTTAGGCTAAAATGAAAGGGGCTTTGGGCTTCTGAGCAGGGGAGGCAAGTTATAGAAACAAGACCAGTGAAATTATCATTGCTTAGTAAGGTATGTTATACAGATTTAAGTTGGTGCCATCTCCATTGATAAGAATAAATGTCCTTTTCTTTCTGGTACAGGAGACTCAGAAGTCATCTCTGCAAGTGGAAGTTTCCTTTAAAAAATAAAAGAAAAACTTGCACACTGTTTTTAGAGCTTTTCCTGTGTCTGTGTGTTCTCACTGGCCTTAGCTTGAGACAATCCACATGCCAAAAATGTATATTTGTGGTGGCATAATGCCACCCTATAATCTAGTGCCCTTTAGTGTCCAGCTTTTCCAGCATCATTTGTTGAAAACACTGCCCTTTGCCCAATTTAATGATCCTGGCACCCTTGTCAAAAATCAATTGACCATATATGCCTGGTTTATTTCTGGGTTATCTATTCTATTCTGTTGGTCTATGTATCTGTCTTCTTGCCAGTACCATATTGTTTTGATTACTGTAGCTTTGTAGTAAGTTTTGAAATTAGGAAGTGTGACTTCTCTAACTTTGTTCTGCTTTTTCAAGATTGTTTTGGCTACTCGGGGTCTCTGAGATTCCATATGAATTTGGGGATGAGTGCCACTACTGGTTTTAATGATGTAATTCCTAGGATACTTTCTAGTATTCAGAAGTTCAGCTTTCATTTGATGCTTTGACTTCTCTCTACTAAATCATTGTCAGGGCTCAGAAAATGCAGCCCCAAACTTCTTTGAACTGAAGATGATGGGGTGGATCTCAGAAGCAAGAAGGTTACCCCAGCCTTTCTGTGTGACAGCTGGACATAAAGGAATTCTCTGATCTACCTTCTCTGGAAGGAGGTCATAAGACCCTCATGTGCAGGTAGCCTGCCCTATACCTGGAGGAAAAGACAGAGAGGCCAAGAAGTACGTGAACAGATAGGTCTTGCTGAGTTCCCTCCAGTTTAGTACCATTAGGTCATACCTGCTTTTTGTACAATCACATTTCTATATGACTGTCCATTCTTCATAACATCCAAGCATAAAAATACACTTTTCTCTGGTTCTTTGGGTCTTTCTTTCTGAAGGCTCCCATGTCGTGTAAAACTCTGTTAAATGAATTTGTTACCTTTTCTCTTATTAGCCTATATTTTGCTATAGGTGTGTCAGCCATGATCCTTGTGATGGGTGAAGAACAGATCTTATTTTTTCTCCTCCTCTACATTGTCTAACTAGAATTAGACTTCATTGCTTTGATTTATCATCCTTTTGATTAACAAAGAAATTTTATATACCCCAAAGATTTTAGTATACGTCCTGATAAAGAGTCAATGTCTTCTCTGTATCTCTAGTGCCTAGAAGGGTTTTGTGGATTTTTAAAAAATCCTATTTTGAAAATATTTTTCTGATTTTTAAATAGAAAACTATATTAGAATAATGGATAGGCTTTTAAAATGATTCCTCTTTGGTTCTGACTCAGTAATACAGTGATTCTCTGCCCAGATGTAGGCTGGCCCGAGACCATACCAAGAGGAAGGCTGCCTTGAGGCCTTTCCCTCAGGTCCTAGCAACAGGGAAGGTTGTGCTTCTTGTGAATAGCTGGTTTGCTTTAGCTTCTGGAAGAACTAACTGTCTTGCAGTATGGCATTTTTTCCCCTCTGTACCACATGTGCAGAACTATCTGGCATGCATTTACTTGTTTTATTTTCAACACAGCTTTTTTTTTTTTCTTTTTGAGACAGAGTTTCACTGTCGCCCAGGTTGGAGTGCTATAGCATGATCTTTGCTCACTGCAGCCTCAAATTCATGAGCTCAAGTGATCTCCCCACCTTAGCCTCCCCAGTACCTGGGACTACAGGCTCACGCCACCACACCCAGCTAAGTTTTTTGTTTTCTTGTTTTTTAGAGACAGGGTCTTGCTATGTTGCCCAGGCTTGTCTTGAATTTTTGGCCTCAAATGATGCCCCCACCTTGGCCTCCCAAAGTGTTAGGATTACAGGTGTGAACCACCATACCCAGCCCTCACAGTAGTTTTATTCTTTTCTTACGTATTGTTTTTCTGACATCAACTCCCTCAAATATTTATTTATCTTTAAATATTACGTATATTTTTTAGTAAGCTGACTCAAACCTTTATAGGCCACAGTGTTGGGGCTCAGAAAACAATACCCTAAAATATGGTGCTTTGGCATGGTGAACCAAGGTCCCTCTCTGAGTTTCTTCTGCCCACCTGTCTCCTGATCTTTCTTTCTTTACCAAAGCACTAGGAGGGGCTTTTTCTGAAGCACCCTTCAAAAAACTTCTGATTAAGGGAAGTTCCTCCAAAAGAAAGGCAACTATCTTAAAACTCCCTCTTTAGAAATCACATCAAATATCCAGAAACAATTAACCACCAGAAAGAAGACTAAAAGTCATAACCATGCCCAGAAAGACTTTTCATCTATTCTTGTGAGGACAGCTTTGAGAGATTACCTGGGGACTTTAGCTGCATAATGATACAACCTTTGTTCCGTTGCAGTTCTGCCCACACCTTCCTGTAATTCGCCACCACCTCCCCCAGAGCTCAGAAAAGCTTTGTCCCAGGCCAATTGTAGGCCAACTGTCTATTATAGGGGATCATTTATTTCCCCTAAAAATCATTTACTACCCCTCTAAATTGGCTATACCCCCATCTCTCTCTCCCCTATGAAGAGGTACCACTTAAGCCTCAGTCACCCGGGCCTTCTCTGACTCTCTTATTTTTTTATGATTCTGTGCTTATTCACATTAATAAATTTATAGGCCCTTTCTCCTGCTAATCTGTCTACCGTCAGTTCATTTTAGCACCAAATCTTTAGAGGGTGGAAAGGACGTTTTTCCTTTGCTGTTAAAATAGTTTATATGAATAGATTCTAAAACGTAGATTGAGTTGTCACCACTGTTGAAACTTGGTCTCACTTCTGCCCTCTAGGGCCACGCCAAACCTGTTCAGTCCTGTGTTGATTTGAAAGCTGGCTACAGGTTAACCCTAAGCTTTTCCTGGGTGATTCTTAGTAAGTAAAAAAATTTTTATTATTATTATTTTTGAGACTGAATCTCATTGTGTTGCCCAAGCTGGGATACAGTGGCATGATCTTGGCTCAGTGCAACCTTCACCTCCAGGGTTCAAGCAATTCTTCTGCCTCCGTCTCCCTGTAGCAGGACAAGCCACAGACAAAACCCTTCAGACCCTGAGTTAAAGAAGGAAGGGCTTTATTCAGCCAGGAGCTTTGGCAAGATTCACGTCTCCAACAACCGAGCTCCTTGAATGAGCAATTCCTGTCCCTTTTAAGTCCTCACAATCTGAGGGGTCCGCGTGAGAGGGTCGTGATTGATTGAGCAAGCAGGGGGTACGTGACTGGGGGCTGCATGCACTGGTAATTAGAACGGAACAGGACAGGGATTTTCACAGTGCTTTTCTATACAATGTCTGTAATCTACAGACAACACAACCAATTAGGTCAGGGGTCGATCTTTAACTATCAGGCCTAGGGCATGGCACCGGACTGTCTGCTTGTGGATTTCATTTCTGCCTTTTAGTTTTTACTTCTTCTTTCTTTGGAGGCAGAAATTGGGCATAAGACAATACGAGCAGTGATCTCTTCCCTTATTCTGAGTGGCTGGGATTACAGGCATGCACCACCACCACATCCAGTTAATTTTTTCATTTTTAGTAGAGATAGGGTTTCACTTAAAATTTTTAGTGTATAAATAGGAAGGCTCAGTGTGGTGTCTCATGCCTGTAATCCTAGCATTTGGGGAGACCAAGGCTGGAGGATCACTTGAAACCAGGAGTTTGAGACCAGCCTGGGCAAAATAGCTGGATCTTTTTTTTTTTTTTTTTTTTTTTTTTTTTTTTTGAGACGGAGTCCCGCTCTGTGGCCCAGGCTGGAGTACAGTGGCCGGATCTCAGCTCACTGCAAGCTCCGCCTCCCGGGTTTACGCCATTCTCCTGCCTCAGCCTCCTGAGTAGCTGGGACTACAGGCGCCCGCCACCTCGCCCGGCTAGTTTTTTTTTGTATTTTTAGTAGAGACGGGGTTTCACCATGTTAGCCAGGCTGGTCTCGATCTCCTGACCTCGTGATCCGCCCGTCTCGGCCTCCCAAAGTGCTGGGATTACAGGCTTGAGCCACCGCGCCCGGCAAATAGCTGGATCTTATCTCAACAAAAAAATTTAGCTGGATGTGGTGGCTCACACCTGTAGTCCCAGCTACTAGGGAGGCTAAGGAAGGAAGATCGCTTGAGCCCAGGAGTTCAAGGCTGCAATAAGCTACGATTGTGGCACTGCACTCTCGTCTGGGAAACAGAATGAGACCTTAACTCTTAAAAAATAAAACACTAAATGGGGAAAGTTGAACTTCTAAAAATAACCTCATATGTGTCTACTTGTCAGATCTGCTAAGTATTTCTACTAGTAAGGGCATAACTATCCTTTTTCTCACTCATACATATATTTAAACACTAAATTAGTCAATGCTACTAGGCCTGCCTTTTATTTCCCAGAATAGTGTTTGTTTGGAGAAAATCTAGAGGCATCTGACTCTTACAATAAAATGCAAAAACAAAGCATTCTTAAGCCACTCGGTGCTTTAAAAAAGAATGAAACAACCAAACACAACTGTGGTCTTTGGCTAACTTTCTAGAGAAAAGAAAACAAGCCATCTGCCGGTAACAGGAGGCTCTGGGGATGGCTGATCACAGGGCCGAATGAAACGTTCATAGTAATTAGTGGCAGCACCAAAATAGAAACTTCAGCAGTGCTTTTCCTGTTGTTATGGTGACAGCCCCCAACAGCCCACCTCCCCACAAAGGCCCAGGCTTGGTGCGTTCTGCGGCCTTCCATCTGGTGCCCTCCCATTGAATGCAGGGAAACTAAACTCACTGCTCATTTGTCCCCTTGGGGTTGTGTGTGTGTTCTGGGCTGCCAAGAGGAGGAGGGCGTGGACTGGAAGATTCCACAGGGCTGGGCCAAGGCTGTCCCCTGTGCTCAGCCAGAGCCACAGGAGAGCAGCTGATCGCCCAGGCCGCCAGACAGGTGCTGTCAAGGGGCCGAAAACTCACTGATGTCAGGAGCCGGCACCCGGGTGATGATGAATGAGGCCTGGCCTGTGGCAAACACGTTCTTAACCTGCCGGTGCGGCAGGGGGAAGTGCTCCCTAGGGCTTCAGATTACCTGAACGGCCCATGCATTTGCACCCTCTTGTTGAGCAATTTCCATAGGTCCTTCAGAAGTTGTTAAGTGTCAACATTCTAGTTGCTCTGCTAAAAATCTAAGAATTTAGCCAACAAGTCTGGTTTGTTACTGCTCAAAGATTAAAGAAATAGAAATTGGGCTGCTTATTTTCCTTAGTCTTATTAGTTTTGTAGCTCAATGTTTAAAACATTGATTTGAGCATATCAGTATCACATGCTGCTGTCAATGCCCTCTCTCTGAAGTCCCCAGGGGATGCAAATCGAGGAAACTGTCTGGAGTATTTGTGTAATGGATAGAATTGATATAATTTATCTGCTGCCTAGTGAGGTGATCTCATGACATTTCTGGGTAAAGGCTGCTGATAGGAAATGCACACTTTCTTTTTTTTTCCCCTCGAGACAGGGTCTTATCCTGTCACCTAGCCTGGAGTGCAGTGGTGCAATCACAGCTTACCGCAGCCTCAAACTCAAGGGCATAAGTGTTCCTCCTACCTCAGCCTCCTCAGTAGCTGGGATTATAGGTGTGCACCATCACACCTGGCTAATGCTTTAATTTATTTTTGTAAAG
This sequence comes from Piliocolobus tephrosceles, assembly GCF_002776525.5. Classification (NCBI taxonomy): domain Eukaryota; kingdom Metazoa; phylum Chordata; class Mammalia; order Primates; family Cercopithecidae; genus Piliocolobus; species Piliocolobus tephrosceles. The sequence goes on along the minus strand of NC_045451.1, from coordinate 69,543,766 downwards.
ATGGGGTCTGGCTATGTTGTCCAGGCTGGTCTCAAACTCCTGGCCTCAAGCAATCTTCCCACCTTGGCCTCCAAAACTGCTGGGATTACAAGCATGAGCCATTGTGCCTGGCCTCAGGAATACAGGCTTTCAAGCCACAGCAGTCCCTATTTATATAAACCACAGCCTCAGGATCTGCAAAGTAGGTGGCTGGCATTTTTTCTTTCCCAGAGCCTACCTGGGAGTTGATAATCTGCACATAGGCTGGATACAGTCCTATGAAATAGAATCATTTTGGGTAGCAATTTACTAGATGATAGACTGTTAGAGCTAGAAGCTCTCAGGAGTTATCTAGTCACATTTGTCAGAAAAGCAAATGGGTCAGTGAACTGCTGCTTACAGGCAGAGCAGGGCTTGGGGTCCTAGCACCTCCCTCCATCCCAAAGCCCTCTATAGTCTACTTTAATTGGAGGTGTTTGCATGTGTATAGTGTGTGTGTGGCGGGGCAGTGGGTGGGTGTGTCGGATGGACTAAAAAGAGAATAGATGTGGCAAATTCTGGTCTCGTAGGAAAGATGAGACACAGGAATATGTCCCAGCTGGGAAGTGTTCTAAGGCTGATGAGAAGCACATGTGGTGCCATGTGACCCTCTCCTCGGTGGGTCCCCCGTATGGTGCTGGAGAAAAATAGTGACAACCATAGGTTCTTAGTTGGAACAGACTCCAGTTACAAAAGACAGATTAACAAGAAAAAAAACCCAACAGTTTATTCACGTTTGTTTCACATACACGTGGAGTCACTCAGAAATTGAGTAGTTCTCAAAGAAGTGGCTTTGATTTCAGCTTATATAGCATCCTCAACAAAGAACACTAAAGTCATTTAAAAGTGAAAGCAAGTTTATTAGAGAAGTAAAGAACCAGAAGAATGGCTCCTCAATAGACAGAGCAGCAGTATGAACTGCCTGACTGAATATACTTATGGTTATTTTTTTATTATGTGCTAAACATGGGGTGGGCAATTCATGGGTTTTCCAGGAAAGGAGTGGGGAGTTCCCAGAACTAAGGGTTCCTCCCCCTTTTAGACTATATAGGGAAACTTTTGAACATTGCCATGACATCTGTAAACTATCATGGCGCTTTTAGCATGCTAACGTATTATAGTTAGTGTATAATGAGCAGTGAGGATGATCAGAGGTCACTTTTGTCACCATCTTGGTTTTGGTTTTGATGCAATTTGACCCACTTCTTTACTGCATCCTGCTTTGTCAGCAGGATCTGTATGACCTGTATCTTGTGATACCAGTCCTGCCAACCTCCTATCTCATCCTGTGACTAAGAATGCTTAACCTCCTGTGAATACAGTGCAATGAATCTTAGCTTTATTTTAACCAGCGTCTACTCAAGATGGTGTCACTCTGGTTTGAACACCTCTAACATATTCCCCCCTCCCTTTTACAAGGGGACCCTCAATCCTAAGGGTTGCAGAGGGATGAAGATCCATCCTCTGTAACTTCTTCAGGCTGAATGGGGCAATGATATTCCTGCCTGTTGGGATCTCTTATATCCAGTGTAGAGAGAAGCTCAGTCAGAAAGGGTTGGTATGCTGAGGGCCATTCATAACTGAGTTCTGACAAAAGGTGATATCTGGAAGATCAATGTGTTCAATTTAAGAAAACATTGAGTAAGCTTGTCCTGCATTTCTACACAAAGAGTACAGCAGCAATATACTCCACAACAGTAAAGCAATATAAGTAAGATTATCCCAAGTGAACTAAATAAGAAGGCTTTCTATCAACTGGGTAGTTGTTGGAACTAAGCTGATATGAGGTTGTTAGCTGATTTCAGCACATGACCAGAATTAGAATACTGATCCAGATTTTTGTGTTACCCATCAGTCTTATTTCTTTTGAGCAACAGCTGGAGATCACTGGTTGGTTCACAGAAACAAAGAGGGTCAGCCTAACTTGCAGGAAAAAAATAAAAAACAATGGACAAGACCAGAATCTAACAACAGGTGTATCATAGTCTTTTTAAACAATTTTTGTCTCTCCAACCCCCACTTTTATTAAAAACAAATCATGGCAGTGATTTGTTTGCAAGATAAGTTTTAACCTGATTACACTTGGCCTGATTATTTGTATAAAGTTCATGAAGAATAATTATTCACCATACAGGCTCTTTTAAAATTGGCTTTGATGGAACTGTGTTCCACAAGGAATCTCAGATTGGACCTCTCAAAGTCTTGAGCCCAGCCATGGTTTTGTACTTGCAAATAACTGCCCGAGGGGTAAATTCCTCTCTTCTTGAGGTCCCAAGATAACTTGCAGCTCCTGGGCCTGTCAGAAAGTGACATTCTTTATTCTTTACCTACCGCAGGTCAGGAACCTTGTACAAAGACTGTGTAGACAAGGAATGAGACTAGCTTTCCCTAGGGGCTTTTATTGGCTCTATGAGTCAACTTTGATTCCTTAAAGCAGTCTGTTTATATTTAAAAGAACACAATTCCAGCCAAGGCCCTGGTAAAACAACCAGTTTCTCCAACTATGTCCTGTTACAAAGAAAGCAGATTCTTATTGCCCTTCTGCAAATAACTATATTGCCATAAGTTAAGAATATTCATGAATAGTTTTGAAATTCTGGAGAAATCAGGTAGAAGGAGATATGCTCCAAATTTTGCTCATAGGTGTATACTCCACTCAATTGCCAAAAGCTGTAAACAGTAACCCCCAAAAAGTTTTCTTGGCTCTGAAAAACAAAACAGAAAGGATCAACAATATTTCAAGCAGAAAGTCATGAAAAAACTTTTCCAATCTTTTACTATTTCAGTCTATGCAATTAATTCCTGTTCTGCTTGACATTCTTGAACACAGTAGTTTTCCAAGAGAGTCTTGGAAGTTATTTCCTCTTTATTTTAATGGCATACTTTCCAAAGTCATCAGAGATCTGCATTCAAAGGCACTTGTCAGAGTCCTATAACTGATTATACACCACTTTTTTTTTTCTTTTTTGAGACGGAGTCTTGCTGTGTCACCCAGGCTGGAGTGCAGCGGCATGATCTTGGCTCACTGCAAGCTCCACCTCCTAAGTTCACGCCATTCTCCTGCCTCAGCCTCCCAAGTAGCTGGGACTACAGGCGCCTGCCACCACCCCTGCCTAATTTTTTTGTATTTTTAGTAGAGATGGGGTTTCACCGTGTTAGCCAGGATGGTCTCAATCTCCTGACCTTGTGATCTGCCCACCTCAGCCTCCCAAAGTGCTGGGATTACAGGCATGAGCCACAATGCCTGGCCTATAGCACCTTTTAAAGAGGATGAAAACAAGACAACAATTGTCTGTGGATGACAAAAAGACTTAGGCCAGCCATACTCAAAGACACAATTGACAAGGAAATTTGGTTACTTCTGTGGCACACAATAACCAACAAAACAATCATAATTATTCCTGACAATATACTCTAAGTTATGTCAGAATTATAGGAACTTCCCATAATTTTGGAATACATACCAATAACACAGCTATACAAATACAGCCCAAAGAAAGCCAAACACTATTTCATACCCAACAATGCTTCTTGCATGATTTTCATATACCAAATAAGCCAAATATGTCATCTTTGGACTTTAGGCAACCCAATATCTAAAAGATCAATTAGATCAGAAAAAGACATACTTTATAATTTGATTTTGGGAAATCTGTCAAATATCAAAGGTTCAAAACACTTGAAATTATAAAATAGAATCCCAGGTCACCATAAGTCATTTATTTTGCTAAAATGATAAAGATTTTAAAAAGGCAAAAACATTTACTCATTGATAGAAGGAAGACTGAGCTTTCCAAACAATCTGTCTCTTTGCTTTCCCCTCTTTTTCCTGTAGTTTATTCAAAGGGGAAACAAAAATGTTTCATTATTTCCCTCATATTACAAAGAATCTTATTCAACAGAGAAAGCCAAAATTCACCTTTGCATTAGTGTACCATTGATGTCAAACCTAGTTCTTAATAAAATCTTATAGAAAAATCTATCAAATTTTGTTTGAAAAAATTACTTTCAAAATTTATTTCAAAAGTTTTTGGGAACAGGTGGTGTTTGGTTGCATGGAAAAATTTTTTAGTGGTGATTTCTGAGATTCTGGTGCACTTGTCACCTGAGAAGTGTACACTGTACCCAACGTCTGTAGTCTTTTATCCCTCCCCCACTCCCACCCTTACCCCTGAGTCCCCAAAGTCCATTATATCATTCTTATGCCTTTGTGTCCTCATAGCTTAGCTCTCACTTATAAGTAAGACTATATGATGTTTGGTTTTCCATTCCTGAGTTCACTTAGAATAATGGTCTCCAACTCCATCCAGGTCACTGAAAATGCCATTATTTCACTTCTTTTTATGGCTGAGTAGTATTCCATTACATATATATATATATATAGCATATATACTATATGTATGGAATGGATATATATACCATATATAAAAAATAATATATATACCATTATATATGTATGATGGTGTGTGTATATATATACATACACCAAATATATATAAAATGTGGTATACGGCTGAGTAGTATTCATGTATATATACCACATTTTCTTTATCCACTTGTTGTCTGATGGACATTTAGGCTGGTTCCATATTTTTGCAATTGTGAATTGTGCTGCTATAAACATGCATGTGCAAGTGTCTTTTTCATATAATGACTTCTTTTACTCTCGGTAGATACCCAGTTGTTGGGTTGCTGGATCAAATGGTAGTTCTACTTTTAGTTCTTTAAGGAATTTCCACACTGTTTTCCATAGTGGTTGTACTAGATTACATTCCCACCAGCAGTGCAAAAGTGTTCCCTTTTCACTACATCCATGCTAACATCTGTTATTTTTTTGTTTTTAAATTATGGCCATTCTTGCCAGAGTAAGGTGGTATCTCAATGTTGTTTTGATTTACATTTTCCTTGTAATTAGTGATACTGAGCATTTTTTCTTTTTCTTTTTTTTTAGACAGAGTCTCATTGTTTCTCCCAGGCTGGAAAGCAGTGGTGTGACTTCCACTCACTGCAACCTCCACCTCCTCCTGGGTTCAAGCAATTCTCCTGCCTCAGCCTCTGGAGTAGCTGGGATTACAGGTGCACACCACCATGCCTGGCCAATTTCTGTATTATTAGTAGAGATGAGGTTTCACCATATTGGTCAGGCTGGTCTCAAACTCCTGACCTCAGGTGATCTGCCCGTCTCGGCCTCCCAAAGTGCTGGGATTACAGGCATGAGTCACTGCACCCAGCCTCGCATTTTTTCATATGTTTGTTGGCCATCTGTGTATCTTCTTTTGAAAATTGTCTTTTCATGTCCTTTACTTACTTTTTGATGGATTATTTATTTTTTCTTGTTGATTTGTTTGAGTTCCCTGTAGATTTTGAATATTAGTCCTTTGTCAGATGTGTAGTTTGTACATATTTTCTCCCACTCTGTGGGTTATCTGTTTACTGATTATTTCTTTTGCTGTAAAGAAACTTTTTAGTTTAATTAGGTCCAAACTATTTATCTTTGTTTTTGTTGCATTTGTTTTTTTCTTTTTTAAGTTTTTTTTTTTTTTTTTTTTTTATTATACTTTAAGTTCTAGGGTACATGTGCATAACATGCAGGTTTGTTACATATGTATACATGTGCCATGTTGGTGTGCTGCACCCATCAACTCGTCAGCACCCATCAATTCCTCATTTATATCAGGTATACCTCCCCAATGCAATCCCTCCCCCCTCCCCCCTCCCCATGATAGGCCC
>NC_045451.1:69537604-69537918 GCF_002776525.5 Piliocolobus tephrosceles | reverse complement strand
TGTTCAGTTCCCACCTATGAGTGAGAACATGCGGTGTTTGGTTTTCTCTTCTTGTGATAGTTTGCTAAGAATGATGGTTTCCAGCTGCATCCATGTCCCCACAAAGGACGCAAACTCATCCTTTTTTATGACTGCATAGTATTCCATGGTGTATATGTGCCACATTTTCTTAATCCAGTCTGTCACTGATGGACGTTTGGGTTGATTCCAAGTCTTTGCTATTGTGAATAGTGCCGCAATAAACATACGTGTGCATGTGTCTTTGTAGTAGCATAATTTATAATCCTTTGGGTATATACCCAGTAGTGGGATGG